>NC_050596.1:32240986-32540986 GCF_013368585.1 Megalops cyprinoides | reverse complement strand
ACTGGCAGTGTAGCATAGCGGTTAAGGAACAGGACTTGTAACTGAAAGGTTGCTGGTTCAATTCCTTGTTGGGGCACTGATATTGTTCCCTTGGGCAATTACTTAACCCATAATTGCCTCTGTAAATATCCAGCTGTAGAAAAATGGATATCATGGTGAAAAAACTGTAACCGATGTAAGTCACTCTGGATAAGAATGTCTGCTAAAATGCCAATAATGTAATGTAATGTCACACTGCAGGGAAGAAGAGCACAATTTCTGTGTGCATTTTTGTTCCAATAACAGAGGAAATAACAATCAGAAAGAATATGCAATTCTTAATTTACTGCAGACTGAACAGTCTTCCATCATGCAGCTTTGTCATTCAGAGCGTTTGCTTCAGTGGAGTCTGGTCAGAGTGGTGGAACCGGTCGTGTCAGACAGGAAAGGAGAGATGTGGATTTAGAGGAAGTGCTGTGTCAGCAGGCTGGTGGCAGTTCCTGGAACGTGTCACACCTGTGAGTGTGAGTCCCACCTGCGAGCTCAGGTGTCATAGTGACTTTGGGGTGTCAGAACAATGGTGTTGAAGGTTGTTCCCCTGACAAACGGGTTACTATTCACAACAGTACGGGTCACTCTTGTCACAGTATGTACGCAGTGTTGTGATACATCTGTCGACAGAATGCTGGAAATGTATGTGCAATTAGAATAACTTTTTAATGGCTATTTGAGAAGATGTTCTGGGTTACACGGGTCCAACATGGCTGCCCCTTCTTCTCCCCTTGATATATCCCTACTGATCTCAGATCAGTGCTCAACACACTACATCATTTCAGCCCGATGCTGGGTCATGCTGTTCGATACCTCTATTCCAGTTCTTTTTGTTACTCCTGTGAATATTTACGCTTTCTTCCTATGAAGCCCTCATAAATTCCCCCAGATGAGATCATCTGCTAAATAAATCATTAAATAACTTTAATAAATCCACACTGCGCTCACACGCCAATCACTGATCTGGGATCAGCAGGGGAGTGAGGGATGGTTTGGTGCACAGCCAGAATGTTGAGAAGTGCCGGCCCTGGATCAGAGATCACAAAATACTAAAGCATTGTTTACACCCATCATATCGACTTTCCTGTCACACTGATTAGCCAAATCAATAATTAAAATGACAATTAGCGTGGTGATTCATGCTTTCCAGAGCCCCCCAGCAGGGATCTGTGTCATAAAGCCCGTTATGTCTCAGTTACTGCCTGTGCGGGAGCACCAATGATTAATATTATATTAGATTGTATTAATATTATATTTCGATTCTAAAACCGTGTTGAGCTCTGTGACCCCATAGCAATATCACGTATTAGTATCCAATCATATTCCATTCTTGTATGTGGCTGTTTTAAAGGACTGTACGCCACTCTAAACACAGAAACACACCCCTGTGTCAAAGTCTGGGGAAATCACATATTAAATAGTTTTGAATATTAACTGCCGATAATGAGAGATTAAGGCACACGCATTCCAGCTGTGTGCAGCCTGAGTAAACTGTGTGGTAATTGTGATATGCAGCTCAGGGGAATGGATGGAACAGGGGGGCTGTGTAATTTACATGCGGTCTGCATCTGCAGCTGAACTGCAGAAATGAATGAATTTCAAACAGGGAGAGGCTGCCGTGCAGAGTCCCCGGCGTTTCCCATGTGTTCAGAGCCTCCTGAGCCTCCGCTCAGCCCTCTCTGTGAGGTGTCTGTCTCAGTGTAGGTGCTAATTGCAGTCCCTGTCTGCGGGGGAGAGAGTTCACATCAGGTCTCTCGCTCAGGTTGATGCCTGAAATTACACAGCTCAAAAGCTCACTGCTAACCAAAATCATACCGGCTCCGCTCTGCTCTCTCAGATTTTATTTTAATGAGTCACATTCAGGGTGTCTTTGAAAGTCCTCGGTTTTGCTGGCGTGCAGGTTACTTAAAGTTTGAATCGTACGTGACCCCCTAGGGGAAACAATCTGCTTATTTGTTCTCTTTGCGTAATGCGCGATCAGATTACTTTTTGTTTGTGAATATCTGTTTGAATTAGAATATCTTTTTTTCTTTCAATAGGGACACTCGTGAATGAGCGTGCGCTACCTGACTCCCTCCGTACGTGACCCAGGTTTCATACTCAAAAAAAAAAAAACCTTCAGTGCAAAAGCAACTCTCCCACCTCACGAATGCCTCCCTCTCTATTGTTCTGAAATGGGGGGATTAGCGTGGGGTTGTGCATTGTGTTTTGGTTCTCAAAAGTGAAACCCTTAAGTTTCTCGGTGAAGAAGCAGAATGACATCTCCGTGACCTCAGGGCCTGAACAGTGCTGCTCCTTGTTAGCTGGTCTCAATGCGCTCCTTACATAATGCCCCAATGAAGGCCAGGACCCTCACACACTGGGCCTCCGAGCCACGGAGGTTGAGCACACAAAGAGGACACGTCAGAACGACCAGCTGTTTGAGTGCCACAGTCCCTCACGTCGGGGTTAAGACCTATCCCAGCAGCACTTGAGAGGTGGATGACATCACCACCCTTCCCCCTTCTCCCTGGGGGTACAGCCTCTGCATGGCTTGGCCAATGGTAGGGAACATGCCACCTCTCAGGCTCCACAGCCATTTGGTGAGGGCAAACTGGTGATGTTGTGCAGCACTCTCGCTCTGAGTAAATGGCATCTGCTGGTCTTCCTCAGCTCGCCATTGGTGGAATTAACTGCCATCATAATTAACTGCCATCAGAGGTCCTAAGCCTCTGATTGGCTGTTATCAAAAGGAATCGCTTTTTGGACATCCACAGAGTCATGCTTTAATATTTTTCTCTGTGGTTGTTTAGAAATGTTTAAAAGTGTGCAAATAATTAAAGCAGATACTCTCCAGTACCGAATAGATTACTACCAATTGTTTTGGATACATCGCTGTTTTACATTGGGTGCAATGAGGATTCAGGCCATAAATACAGTCTGATAGAGATGGGTAGCTTATCTTGGTAGATTTTTGGTCATGTTGGCTGCCGTTTGCCTGTCACTAGATAATCAAACCAGAAGTCAGCACAGGTTCGTCATGTAATCGATAACAACCTGTTAGTGGTTGTCATTTCCAAAAGACTCACCCCGTTAAGCTGTGCTGCAGCTTATCCCTTGGCCCAAAACCTCCCAGTGCTCATGGATTTAATAATACCTGTATTTTGGATAACTTCTTTGAATTTTCAGCTAATAATCCATATGTTAAATGTTTGTTGATTGATGAAGATAATTTTTAAGACATACAGTTTTGCAAGGTTTACACAGTTAAGCGGCCAAAAAGATGAAAGTGATGCCTTTTCATTTGTACTTCATTCAGTTTATGCTGAAGTTGTGACAATATTATTGTTAATGTTATAAGCAAAAGTGAAATACACAATTGAAAATGGCCAAAATAGCATAGTGATGCATTTATTAAAAGAAAGCCATCGAGGTTTGCTCCAACTTCAGGGCATCACAAGGTTTGAAAAAGGGAAACTGATGAAAAAAGAATGCACATGGAAGTCTGGTTTTGTGGATATCAGCAAGTGCACATTGCTTTACAGATATTTAAACTTTGAAACCCCCCGTGCCCCCTCATCAAACCTGACCTCACAGTGACTACAATAGCTGTATTGTCATACAGAAAGGTCATATTGTTTCGCCGAATAGCTTTTGACTCAGGTTTTTAGAAAATGCCTTGATGCATGCATGGGTGATCAGTGTAAATATTGCGTAGATAATCATGCAGGAACCAGTTCTTTAATTGCAGGGGCTGCTCTGTAGTATTTATGAATATTTTAGGAAGCAGCTTATTCTCAGATTGGCATTTTAAGCTCAGAATCCCCTTTATGGTTGTGAGGAATGCTACCTTAGTTACCATGACGACCCCGGCGCGGTGCCTGAGGAGGCAATGGAGACAGACCGGGCTCGCTGGGATGCATGGCAACAGGGCCCGGGTTACGGTGGGCAAACAGGATGCTGATGCGACCCACATCAGTAAACTTGGCTTTGTCTTCCTGCAGCCCATCAGGCTATCTTTAGCCGTGAGAAAGCGATGGTTCCCGGCCCCCCCCCGGTCCCCCAGCCCCCCCCCCCCGGCCGTGTGTTTGCAGTGTCATGAGACATTAGCATGACAAAGCCCCCCGGTCCTGGCTGTCCGCGACCTCTGTGCACACGCGGACCTGGCCCTTTGTTCCGAGACCGCGGGGCTTTCGGAAAACCTGACACTTGTTGACTTTGTCAATAATAAAACGTGACGCTCACATCCCCCTTTAGAAAGCAAAACTGAAGCGGGTTCATTTGCATTCAGCTCGTATTACGGTACGTAAAGCCACATCTGAAACTACAAGGGATAACAGAGTTTTCTGTCTTATATGACTGTATTTTATCTTTGAGATATCCAGTTACATAAGCTGCTTCAAAGCAGTTAGAGCAATATGATATACTACACTTCAGATAATAATTATCCCAATGGTTTTACTTTTTCTGGTTGTTTCATTCAACTGATTACATAATTTTTTCTCGTGTTGTATTTTACCCCGGTGGCAGTATTTTGTTAATGTGTGTGACCTCCTCTGACGTTATTATGGGAGCAGTGTACTGGGTGTCCTTTGGAAGGAGTGTACAGCCATGTGCAGATAGCTGTTGACTCATCCTCTCTGTATCCTTTTTTGAGTGAGACGGGGAGAGACGCTGCTGAGAGACACAGCTACATGAATAAATCATTTTTATGCAAATGCCTCAGTGTGGGCATTTTGGGAAGCTGTCTCTCCACCCTGCTGCCTTCAGCGTCATCCTCAGGTTGCATCATCCAAACACGAACAGCCCCAAAAATGTCCTCCCAGCAAGATATCCTGTCAGAAAGCAAAGTTTTGAGCACAGTTGCTGGTTTGTGAGGACTGAGACCGAGCTTCCATGGTACATGGAAATCAAAGGTGAGGTCAAAGGTAATTCCTCTGTCCCTCTCCAGTAAGAAGTAATGTTGTTGCTTTATCTTTAAGAATGAGAGGGTATTTCATCACTTTGGCTA
This sequence comes from Megalops cyprinoides, assembly GCF_013368585.1. Lineage (NCBI taxonomy): Eukaryota > Metazoa > Chordata > Actinopteri > Elopiformes > Megalopidae > Megalops > Megalops cyprinoides. The sequence goes on along the minus strand of NC_050596.1, from coordinate 32,535,966 downwards.
CTTTCTTTGTCTCCCAGAGTTCCTTATATCACATGCAACGTGCCTATTTACATAAAGCATAAAATGAGCCAATCACATTTAAGTCTAAATGTTCATTATTATGTAAGCAATGTGCTTTACATAATGTAAGGATGTTCTCTTTTCAGAAATCCAACTGCTGAAAGTTGGTCGTGATAACACACTCACCCATTAAGAAGTGAAGCGCAAGCGCGTTTTTCAACTGCACGTAAAACCTGTCAGGTTTAGATGTGTGAATTTTGAATGTACTTTAGAGATGTAGTTAAACTTGGGTAGTTACGCACTCCCAAAGGGAAGGAAATTATAATTACAAATGTTTGCATGTAAAATGCTTCAAGGGCCATTAAATGTTTTCTCTTTGCGACTTTAATTTAGCATAATGGGGAGCACAGAACAAAAGCTTCAGGGTAATAAAGTTCTGCTCATAATTAAAAAGTACTATTCAGCACTGTGTTGCTCCCTGCCCTTCCTGTATTTATTGAGTCTGATGCACTATTTCTGGCTGCTTAGCCAAGCCAGTGTTCCAAAAAAAAAAAAAAACATACTGCTACGCCACAATAGCAAATAAACTTAACAGTGAAAATAAGTTACAGAACAGTAATGCTTACTGTCATTTACTATTCAGACAAAATGCAGTGCTGTTAGAATTCAGGCCAAAAGGCTTTATGTGTGTGCACAGCACAGCTTGTATTTTTTTGTAGGTTATAACTGGAATAATGGATAACAGATTCAGTATATGTTGAGTGCATGGAAAGCTGTCCTTTTCTGATGGGGATGAGTGAAGCTCTGAACCCGCTGTGAGCAGGATGAGTAGCGGTCAGTCACAGGGAGGGACGTGCTGGTCTGGTGGGGGGTGGGCCTGTTGGCGTGAGTCGTGCTCCACGGTCAGTCAGAGGTGTCACAGGTTGCCTCTTACGTGACCGTCCCGGTGAAACAGGACACCAGTGCTCTTTGGAGCGTGACCTCAGAGCCGTCCCAGTCCACCACGCCTGGGACAGATCTCCTGCCGTACCTGTTCAGAGCTGGGATCGCTCAGCTGCTCAGCGCCAGCTGCTCCCACTGACCATCTCATTACCGTTTACATTTTAAACATCCAGCAGACGCTCTCATCCAGAGCCGCTCCCAAAGTTACAAAATCGTGCGCAAAGTGCGTCCAACAAAGCGACACCAAACGCTACACAGTCAAGAGCAGCACCATTCCACACAAACAAGTGCCAGGGCCAGGCTGCCAGGCTGAGACCTGAAGTGTGCACCCAGAGCAGCACAGCAATGCTACACAGTATACCTCACCACCATACCAACACCTTCACTGAAATAAAACCTCAACATATCACAGCAAAAAATGACATCTTATCAAACAATATTAACCGGGTTCCTTGTCTAAAAATCGGATTATTCTTTAAATGAGATAAATTTACTCAACAAGCTCTGTGCACATAAGATTTTATGACTTGTTTTTATAAAACATGTCATAGAATGATCTTACTTAGCAAGTTCAATTTTCTTACGCCGTTGGCAGATATTTTTTGCATTAATTAAGTAAAAATACCTCAAAACAAGATTAAAGATGCTTGAAAACCTTTCATTTTTCACAATAATGGATGGGATTAGATGCACATAGTTTAGTTAATTAACGATCTCATTATGGGAGATGTGACAGGGCCTCCCAGGTGGGCCCCACAGGTAGACCCCCACAGAAGGACCCCCACAGGTGGACCCCCGGAGGAGGGCTCCTATAGATAGACTGCCTTTGTAGATGTAGCTGCTGGTTCTGCGCAGACACACCCACTAAATGCCCTGCGTAGTTAATGAGTGGTTGGGCTCCCAGCTAACAGGGGGAAACCAAAACTACTGATTTAGCAGTTTAATGCTCTCATGTTACTAACCAAGGTCAAAAACCAAAACAATCGATCACATGATCTCTATACAGTACTATATGAGCCTCTGCAGCGCTAAGCAACACACTATTAAAACAAAACACACTATAACACAATAACACTTGTACAGGTAGTTATTATAACATGCTATATTCATCATCAGTGCTTGTGATCAGTATGTATGATTGGTGCATGTGGACAGTTTGTGCGATTGGTGCAGACAGGTGGTGGAGGTGGGGTGGGGGGGAGGGGTGCTTTCGGTTCAAACCCATAGTCAGACAGCTGGTCTGTGGCTTGGCTCGGCTGTGGGCACGGTGGAGATGCCCTTATCTGTGCTGCTCCACTCATTCACATGAATCTCTGTGATAACCGGCAGCGTCTGCCTGTCTGAGAGGATGTGCTGTGATTCGGCATGCGTGCCCTGTCCGGGGGAGGGGGAGGGGAAGGGCTCTGCACGGCCCCCGGCCGTTCCCATGAACACGGCGTGGAGACTCAGCGGGGGGTTTTCCAGGAAGCCCTGCACTGTGTCCTGCGTCTCAAGGCAAGATGACGGTTCTCGCTGTCTCCTCACATTACAGCCCGGCTCAGATTTAGCTCCGCGTTATGTGTGAAGGAGTCTTTGGGCCGTCGTCTGTCACACAGCGCACTGGCACCAGTAACAGAAGGCTGGCGGAGCGCAGAGCAATGGGGGGTGCTCATAGTGCACACAGGGCCATCCTCAGTTACCTTTTAACATGCATGTGGAACGGGTGAAATGAATTCCGTGAGGTTTTCTGCTTAAAGTCTGCAGATATTTGCAGACAGACCCCGAGGACAGTGTTCCATGGGAGGGAGCAAAAACACTCCCTGTAAGCACACAGAAAACCCATTTGTGAAGGTTTGCTATGTCCAACCAAACATTTTCTTGGGATCTCTTTTCTCATAAAAGCAGCATAGCTGGGAGGTATCATAACACCTGATTGGTGAGTTTTGGAGCGCAGCCTCAGTTCTGGCAGTGGGAGGTACACGGTGCTGTCATGCTTGATGGGCAGTACTGGCCTGCATGGGCTGACAGCAGTAAGAGATGCGAGAGATTCATTGAGAAGAGGACAGTTCTGTGAAACGTCACAGGATGAGCTGATGTTCTCTCGTCATGGAGCCTACCTGTGTATTTCCTGTCCTGCATGAAGAAAGGCATCATGGGAAAAAAAAAACAATCAGTGTGTGTGCTGCACAGCCTTAGTGCTCAGGTTTCCCTCCTGACATGTGTGTGCAGTGGGCCTGCCTCACACCTCCTGTACTGCTATATGTAATCCACTTTAACAGCAGACCATTTAAACTGGGATGAAGCGAAAAGCTGAACACGCTCTGGATTCCCTGCTTTAAGAGGAGGGGAGGTTTAACAGCCCAGTGGCGTAATGCGATGAGCTCGCGCGGTCTTTCCTAAGTGCTAAATGACTGGGTTTTTTCGTTCAGCCGTGACTTACTGTTGCCTTCAGGTGCATCACTGGGAGATGCAGATCTGTTATTCTGAGATGATTCTTATCTTAATTTGCAGCAGCTAAATGGGTTTGTGCAGAGTGCTGTGCGGCAGCTGCCTCTGAGCAAACTGGCAAAACCCAATGAGTGCGGCGTCTTTGATCATCTCTGCTCTGAAAGGCCGCCACCGCCTCGTCCTGCATGCTGTTTAAGCACCGCAGACACGGGGGTGTCATTAGCTGCGCCAAATTATGGATGTTTTCTTTGTAAAGGCCTGCTGGAAATGACAGAAGTGTGAAGCCAAAAGGTTGGCCTGGCACCAGACCACACATTCATAACGGTGTACCCGTCCAACAGTGCATTCTGTGGTTTGAATAGTGATGAATCCTTGTCGAAAAGGATTTCTTTACCAGTCCAGATTAAGTCAAGGCAGCACCACTGCTGTTTTTTCCTGTATAGGCTGTCCTGGTCATCTTTTTTCGTGAAGCCCTGACTGTAAGGAGAAGTGGGTGACAGGCAGCAGTTGTTGGTGTGGGAAAATCTCACTGTGGAGCTATTTTGAACTCAGAGATTCAATCCCACTGCCCCACCCCCACTCCACCCCTCCCCCCAAAACCCCCATAGCGTCCCAGTTCAGTCTGCCTCCTCACAATGACCTCACACAGCCATTATAGTCCCAAGCCACTCCTGGCCCTTCTCTTTTTGTCATTACTCTGTGGGAGAGACATTAAATTAGATCAGCTCTGTAATGCTGCCTTATATTGCATTGAAAGTCAAAACTATCTTCTCCCGATCAGGTCGGAGTTTGAGTTTGTGCCCTCGACCACATGCTACAATACGTATCGTTGAAAAAAATTGAAACGTTGGTTGAGAAACAGTAAATCTGACAAGTATGTAACACAGGAAAGTCATGGACATATTCAGATTGTTACACCTCTCATACAGCATAAAGAACATGCTTCAGTTTGTCAAATTATATTATGTAATGAAAAAGATGATGGATTAATAAAGTTATAGAGTACTCTAAAATAACATATCAGTATAAAATCAGCATTTAAAACCTATATACTGAGGGTCAGGTCAGTGTCATTCCAAAGCCTGTCCTTCACTGTGAGTAACAAATTTACATAGAAAGAGGGGGAAAAATTGTATGTATATGTAGACACAGGTGTCATAGGATGAAATAAATTAAATACGTTTTTGCTAGATATTGAACACTTGTTGATTGTATTTGCTAGTTAACTTGTTTCACCCTATGATGTATCAGTGAAATTATTTGTCTTAAATTAGACTAAAATTGATCATGATTTGTAATTTGTAAAGATGTTGTTGACGGTATTCTTGTAATGACTTGAAAATGATGTGCCTACACATATATAAGATATAACCCCCGTTACCATTCCAGTGAAAACATGACAAAGCGCAAAGCAAAACTTGCTTTTCATAGCTTTTTTAGTCTCTTTTCAGACAAAATGAAGATCTACTGATACAAAAAGGTCTGTCCTACTTTTTTTGTATAGAGAATGTGCGTTGTTCAGCCTTCATTAGGCTTTTTAAATTTTGGATTAACAAATTTACCTGTCATGCCTTAAGATGGAGTTAATTTCCGCGTACACCAGACTCAAAGTTGAGCACATAATGAAAAGAGTTAATACTTTTCTGTTACTCAGAGTGAAGGACTTTGGCCCTGGACTGAAGGCATGTTTGTCTCTGGAAACATAACAATTCTGTAGCGGGACATTATACTTGCATTCATTTCTAAAATATAAAAAAGAGCTATGTTTGCTCTTTGATGCATTTGTATTAACATTTAATGTAAAATACCACAGACCACAGACATCAAGATTGCATGAGATTTGATTTATTATTTTTCACTCTGTGTGAAGCATTTCTGGCACATCCCGTTTCTAGTCCTAAGGCATGGCGGCTTCCCCGGTCTCTGAAAATACACAAACAATCTGTTCATTGCATGTGGTTTCTGAAGTAAGTCAGTGATAACATTCTCAATGGGACAGTCAGAAAGGAGTCAGGAAAACAACTCAGTTTCACCTTTTGTGGAAACATTTGAGTTCTGATTCAGTCTATGTGCAACTTGTCCTTAAATTTGAGTGTCAAATTTAGGCAAGCATTTTTTTTTCCCTGAAGTTACACAACATCATAAGTTTGATGTTCAGGAAAATTAATGAGAAATATGCCAGAACATTAGCAAAAAAATAGTACACTGGCTTAAAATCATTACTCAGAGGTAAGGACAAAGTGCATTTGAGTCAGCCTGAACCTGCCCACTTTGGGAAGTATCCGCTCCGCTGAGCGTCTGTGTTATTTTGCAAAGGGCTTTTTATTAGAGAGATGAACTGACGACTTTGTGGAGGAACAGTCTGCATTCCCAAGGGCAAAGGAGGAGTTTGCGATCTGTGGAGAGGACCTTCTGGTGTCTGCGTCTCGGCTTGGCAGTGTCATCGGACACACTGTACATTACAGCACACGCCACCAGTAATTATATGGATTATATAAGCACTTTTGAATACTTTAATTATACTTCAGCTGTATGCTGGTCTCAGGCTGAAGCCTTACTGCATTAGCAGAGTCAGCAGCCAGTGTGTATGGATATTTACTGAATTGCTGTGGGGTTTTGAAGAGAACAGCATGAACTTCCATGCGAGAAGGGTCACTCTGCCTGCCATTACTCCACTTCTGCTCCAGAAACGGGTGAGATTGTGGGTCTGTCCTTTCTGTGGAATAAACGTGAGATGAGCTCTCACCTGTACAACAGAGTGGTTCTAGATTTTCAGTATAATCCAAGGCCTCATTTGGGCTTTTCTGTGGAAGGCCAGCGAACAGTGAACAAGCAGGCATTTCAGTTATGTTATTATTTTTCATCACCTTTGACATACACTCAGGCTGGATCTGTAAGTTTTTTTTGTGATATAATTTTGTGAAACTGACTGGTAATAATCTTGATAACTGTGGGTCTGCTGCTGGATTGATCGTTTGGGCTCTCCACCCTCTCTCTATGTTTCAGCTGACATTTCACTCTCGTTAAATGACACATTTAAACGGAACCCAAGGTACTGTAGTTCTCTGAGACCACTATTAGGAGTGAACCTTACCGTACAACTGTCTTTTACCATGAAACAAAAAAGAGCTTGACATGAAAAATATAAACAAGTTCTTGAAGGTGACCCCCAGGGGAAGTGTCCAGATGGACGCACACCCTATCTCTACAGCCTTTCCTTTGCTTTCGATAAATGCATAGCTAATGCACTTTCCCTGGGTTCAACGTTCTCATAGAAGCTACTGCACTGCTTACCTTTAGTTTTAGACTGTTGGGTTGTGCTCATGCTTGATTTATTCAGGTGTCTGGAACAGGTAGCGCAGTGCACTGAACAGAAGTATTTCATACATTAACAAGTAGATGCATTGCCTTTGAGTCTGAGCTGCTGTGTTTCGGTATAGCAGGAAAACAAACCTCATAGATCTTAAACATGTATAATTAAACACTAAATTTGGAATCTAAGCCTATGTCTGTATTTGAAATACTGCATGTGGACCGAGTGACACAGCATTGTATATTAAACCGTAAAAAAGCACCGACAGCCTGCTAACCAACCAGAAAGCACCCAGCAGAATTCTACGTGTTTGCTGGTTGAGCTGTTACATTCTATAACTGCATGTTACTGAGCTAATGAAACAATAAGTAATGCATAACTAAAAATAATTGTATACTTAATGCCATGCATAGTAAATACCATTCAGGAACCAAGGCCCATATTGAGTCAAACTACAATGTGCAGTGCCCTTCTTGAAGTAACATATTAGTGAACATCCTCCATGCTTTATTGTCAACTAATGATGCTGTATAAGAAAGAAGAAAATATGACAAATATGACAAATTAATTTTTTGCAAGATTGTAAGAGAGCTACAACATACTATCATCATGCGAGTCTGAGTCATATCAACAAGTACAGAGAAGGGCAACAAGACTAGGCCCGGGTAGCCAACATGCACTTTATGAAGAGTGCTTTAAAGTAGTAGATGTCTTTAGTGTCTGCATAGCAAAACTGGGATTTGATTGAAGGTTTTAATTTTTTTTAAATTAGATTAATAAAGTGAATTAGGTTATTTTAAGTTTTGTTCCATTGGCGCCTATTTAAACGTAAATTTCACACTGACAGTAGGTAGTAGTCTTCCGCACAGAGTGTTTCCAATGCATGGAACAGTTTTCCCGAAGACCCTTGAGTTGTGCGAGACCAGGCTTGACACAGTGTTAGATACACTCTAGACTAAAGGGAGAAGGATGAGCCTAGATGAGGACTTTTCTGGTCATGAAACATTCTTACAGAAATCACTGATGGTGTTTGTGTGGTTATGGGTTCCCTGGCACCTCTGGCTCCCAGCTGGTACGGCTCAGCTCAGCCTCATCACCATGCATGATCGTATGGTTACTCTTCCCTCTGTCTCTGACAGGAAAAGCCAGATCAGCTCTTTCCAATCATACGGTTTGTGAGAGCCGTCCAAGTCTAAACACGTCTGGGTGAGAGCCAGAGGCCAGTGAAGTGTTGCAGTGCAGTGCTCAGGGGACAGGTCCTGTAAGCTGGCAGGTTCAAACGCCTGTGTCTGCATCGCCTCGAGCAGCATTTCTACAGAGCTCTGAGCCTCTGCAGTACATATCGAGCAGAGTGATGGTGTCACATGTAAACCTCATCCTGAATGACAGCACAGGCTACGCATAACGTACTGTGTCTGAATGAGTTGAATAATCACTGCCATGTTGTTGATTTTTTTTAAAGTTAGTTTTAGTTAAGTTACTGTGTACATGTTGATTATGCTGACTGTTTACTGTTTCCTAGCTGCGTTATATGCTTTTGATATTAGCCTGTGTTCCACAATCTTAAATGTATTGTCGTGTGCTATCAGTGTTTTTAGATAAGAGTCTCAGTGCCAGCCCATTGTTATAAGAACTGTAGCCATGTTTTTAAGAGAGTAAAGATCATGTAGTTTTAAATACATTTGAAAGGAAAAATAAAGTCCTTTAATTTATCAAGAAAAAAATGATAGGTGTTTTGTATATTTGTATATGTGTATGTAAATTTGGATCTAAATTTGTTGTATTGTGGTAATTGTGCATTGGTTCATTGCCAAAAAAAACAAAAAACATCAAATGACTCTAATTGATTACAAATATGATAAAACCAGAGATGCAATATCCAGTGCACTCAGTCTGGTTTGCCTGACTGCAAATTGCATCTTTAAGACTTCAGTGACGTACTGTATATTCCAGATGTCCAAAGTGAAAAAGTGCTAATTTTTCTATAAGAGATTAATTTGCTCAGGTGTGATACTACCTCAAACAGCAAAGAGTCATTTTCTGACCCAAGGAAAGTCCTGATTCTCACCTCGGGGGAGTGACACCTTCGTGTAACCACTAGGCATTGTTGAGGCATTTCCGCAGTTTGCAGATTCAAACTCATCCTCATTCCTAAACGTCTGCCAAAAAACACAAGCTCAGCTCAGAATAGGACACTGTAATAACGGACAATTACCTTCCTGACATGTGGGACCGCGAGAGCCTCGTCAGAACGCCAGCTGTACGGCTGGCTGACATTAACATGCCATCTCTCAGACTGAGGTGTCTGGAATGGGCAGTGGCTTCAGTTGCCACGTTGCGGTGTAGGCACACAGAAATAAACAGAGGTTTCAGAGAGCATTTGGGTGATTATTGATCTATGTCCTCTTAGAAACCAGCTGAACCACAACATAGTTCTTTTGCATACTTAAGAGTTGCCCGGAAGGTTGGTGTCTTGACAAAGCAGAGCAGGCTGGAGCTTTGTCCAGCGTGCAGAATAAAAAAAACAGGAGGTGGAGGTTTAAGAAACGAGGCAGTGAGCTGAAACCATTCTGGTGTATTTCAGTGGAGTGCATGAAGGCAGACTGGCAGGATTACAACAGCTGCAGGCCTTGAAAGTGTGTCCATCTGGTTGAAAGGCTCAGAGCCTGTTCTGGTGATTTACTGTCATGAATAGTGCATTGGATCCTGTATCATGCACAGACAGATAGACGCAGCTGTAGCCGGGGGGAGTGTTAGTTCAAGGCAAACCCAGCACAGAGTAACTGCCAAAGAGGTCTCTGTGATGCCGTCCTTGAGATAAAGAGACTCGGAGAACAGCCCATGCCTAATGAGCAATACATAGCGAGCCCATTTGTCTGCTCGTTTCAGTATCTCTCCAAAATTTTCTTTATAGCAGTTCAAAGGGTTTTGGAAGATACACCAATCCTGTGCAGTGAAATGTCACTTACAGTTCACAAACGTATTACATAATGGCTGCCGGAGGTGAACACGGGTTAAAATTGTTGTAAATACAAACGTGCCTCGTATGGAATTTTTTTTTTTTTTTTTTTTTGCGTACCTCAATTGTTCAGAGTGTATGTTGTTATGTTAAGGTGTTGGGGTTCCGGGGGGATGGGTGTTACCTGCAGCCAGTCATCGGTTGCCGTGTGTTTTTGTGAGATGCCCTCTGGTAGTGTGGCTCAGAGACTGAAAAGAGGGCTGAGTTCTCCTCTGCATAATGTGGGCGCACAGAGAACACTCATGTCCTTCAGACGCGAACATTATGTTTTCCATCATGCTGCAGCACACTTGAGAAACCCCATTTGGTTCTTAGTGCTTTCAGGGGTGGGGATTGTTGTTTGAGATCAGTTTGCCCGGTACTGGAGTGTTTGCGATATATTTAACCATGATAAAGGTTGTTATGTCTGCTGGCTATTTTTTTATCCGCAGGGCAGTGCAACGCTTTGAGTAAGCTGTGTTTAGTGAATGAATATGCTTCATAGAATTAAGCTGTGGATGTGTATTTCATGTAATGTGCACTTGCATTGTGCTGATTCTTCAGTCATTACAATCCTGCAGTAAATGATTGCATTACGTGAGTTACATTACAGGAATCACAGTGCCATTACTCATTGCTCAATCAAGCTACATTTGAAAGGGGGGCTTCGGTGCGGCAGGCGCAGCTGGGCCTCTGGGATAGATCGATAAAAGGTCAGACAAGTGTGTTCTGGTGCAGCAGTGCTGCATCAATATGGGGTTTTTGTACTCTGTGGTATCAGGAGCGACAGCTTCACGAATAGGGATTTTTATACATAGTGATATCAAGAGCTACAGATTTGTGGATGGGGGTCTTTGTGCTCAGTGATATCAAGAGCTACAGCAAGTGGTGGCTCAGCAGCAGTATTTTGCATCAAGGCTATATCACATTATGCAGTGTGATGCTTGTAAGATGCTGGGATATGCTGGTTTGATTCTCAGGTGGTGTGTATGCATGCGCGTGTGTGTGTGTGTATGTGTGTGTGTGTGTATATACATGGAGACAGAGAGATAGATAGATAGATAGATGTATTTATACATCCACCTGCTCCTAAATCAACAGTACATACACAATGACACAGACATGAAATTACACACACACACACACACACACACACACACACACACACGCGCATCTACACGCATCTACACGCAGTTCACAAAGAACATAGACACACAGAACTTAGGTACAGCCTAGCGCTGTGGGCATTTTTAAGATCCTAATGAGATATTTGTCGATGCTTGTTGGAGGGACCTGCAGTATACAGTGTGTGCTCAGAGAGGCAGGTGATGCTCTGACAGGAAAATTCCAGAGTTTGCAGCAGTTTGAGGAGCTTCAGCTGCTGATGCCTGAATCTCCCCTGCAGAGACACTGCATCGCAAACACGCCGTAGCAACAGCGCTTGGAAACGCTCGCTCCTTTCTGATCCTCTGACAAACCCGTCTGTAATTAATGAAATGATAAGCATCTTCTGGCAAGCACCTGGATATAGAGCGGCATTTCCGTTTTAATGGCACACGATAGTGAGATGCTGCGGTGTAACTGATGGGTTTAATATACCGCAGCCGTCCAGCCCGGGTGACGGCTCCCAGAACCCGGATCGGTTTCATAAAGCTCAATTAAGCACAGGCACAATTTTAAGAATGCCTCTGGCGACCAGGCGGAAAGTTCTAGTAAGCAGAGGTCTGTCCTCTCCTCTGCCTGTGTGTGAAAGGTGAGCCTGCAGAGTTGTTTTTTTGCTTATCTTTGTGATCGTGCTTAAGGCCTCTACACCTCTCAGCAGGTGCCGCTCTGTCTCTCTCAAAACCCCGTCCCTCCCCGATTTGATTTACCAAACCTGCCAGGGCAGTGCTACCCGTGCGGAGCCTCCACAGGGCCATCGGTCCCCCAGATTCAGCCCCTGTCCCCTCAGAGCACTCAGAGCATGTCCCTCCATGCTTTAGCTAACTGCAGCTTCTGCGGCCCCGCCCTTCGGCTGTGGTGACAGTGTGCTGGGACTGCGATTACAGCAGCATTTATTACCCGCTGTGTGTGTAACAGGTAGTGGGAGCTGCAGGGACAGCCATTTGTGAAAAGGGGTGTTGAGTGGTCCAGCCCCTTGGCTCCTGTTAGTGCAACAAAGAAATACCCTTAAGTTTTTTTTTGTTCTCTCTCTCTCTCTCTTTTTTTTGTCTTGTAAATCTCCACACTGCCTGATTAAATAGCAGATCGTTTACCTCATTTAGGAATGATGTCATGCCTGGGGGCTCTCATTCGCTGCCGGCCTCTGAAGGGTGCTCTCCAGCACCGCCCCAACCCCCCCACACACACAGCCCCCCTCCCCCCACCCCACCCCCAGCCCCCGCTGAAACAACGTGACCTCCTTTTCATCCACAAGAGAGGGGCGGGTCCGTCCAGCCCCTCCGATCCGCCTTAAACCAAGATTGGAGGCACGAACAGCGTGGCAGCCAGTTGATCTTTGCTGCGCCCCTCCCTCCTCACACACCCCCCCCCCCCGACTCCTCTTCTATCCCTCCCTGCTCCCTCCTCCCTCCTTCCCCTCCCCCTCCCCCTCCCCCGACCTTGTCAGCTTTGGGCTGAGTTGACCCAACTAACATTGCATTTAACCACCACCTTTGTAAACGGCTGTGGACTCACGCAGGGTTTTATGCAGAGAGCTATACTTGCCAGGTCGGGCCGAGGGGGAGGTGGAGCAAAAGCCTTGATACTTTTCTCCCTCTCTCTCTTGCTCTCTCTCTCTCTCTGTGCCGGTTTTTGTGGAGCAGCCTCCCTCATCCTGCTCTTTCAGCTGAGCGGAGGTGTCAGGTGATCGCACAGTTCTCCCCCAACCCCCCGCCCCCCCCCCCCCCCCCCCCTTCCTCCTCCTCCTCGGTGACATATATCCGTGGAGTCAGGAAAACTGGTGGGCTAAAAGGCGGCTCTGTGTGATTACCTCAGCCCAGCTCCGCTGCAGGGAGGGAAGGCTCTCGCTGCTTCCCGGCCGGCGCTGCGCACGCGTGTGTGAGTGTGTGTGCGTGAGAGTGCGCGCGTGTGTCTGTGTGTGTGCGTTGCCTGATGCATGAGTCGATGTGCCACGCACAGAGCCGGCTTTACCATGTTATGCACTCAGTCCTACATCAGCTGCAGAGCTAGCCCAAATTCACAGGTCTGGCTGTCTCCAAACCGAGGGGTAAGTGGCTCAGGGAGGGGAGCGCATTCATTTATTCGGCTTTTGTTGGGTTTCTGGTTGTGGTGGAGGCTGTGCTTACAGATCTGTGTTTTTAAATAGTTTTTTTTTTTTCGAGCAGCTGTTTCTGCAACATAACTGAGATGTAACACACAGCGGCTGTGAAAGGATGTGTGAGAAAGCTCTGGAAAGATGAAAGAGTTGCTGTCTGTCTCGCGGTATTAGGGCTGTATGCTGTGGCTGGGAAAATTTCCTACTCGACAGCGAACGTTTTGTAAATTACAGGTGTACGAATCTGAAAAGCATCTGTTCAGACCAGACTGGTAACCTTTCACCAATCGACCAAGATCAGACATTTACAGGGACTTCAGAGCTCACCTGTTTGATGCCAGTGTTGCATTTGACCGCAGTGGAGTAAAACATTGACGTGGTTTTAGAAAAGGATTGTTAATGGTTATGATGGGGGTTGGTTTTAAGGGAGAACGGTGCCTTAATTCCATACCTGCATGTCCCTGTCGTCCTTCCAGGTGATCAAAGTGTACAGCGAGGACAACACGAGCCGAGTCATCGAGGTACCGAGTGACATCACCGCCCGGGACATCTGCCAGCTGTTCATTTTAAAGAACCACTGCGTGGACGACCACAGCTGGACGCTGTTCGAGCAGCTAGCACACCTGGGCATAGGTAGGACGCGTGTGTCATCATAGTCAGTGATTGACAGGACCCCCCTGAGGGTGTGTGCGGATACTGTAACGAGAGAAAGTCCAAGCTGAGACTGCAACGTCATGTTTTCCTAATTTAATAAAAAGCCAAGCTGTAAGCCGGTCTAAAGCTCCCATTCAGCGGTAACCGTGAGCAACAGTGTCTGCTTTCTGACTGCTGTCAGAATTGCGTGCTGTCCTTTATTCTCAAAAAGGTTTGACCGCCGCAGAACGCCTGTAACTGTCCTACACTTTTAAACATCTCGTAAAGACTCCTATCCTAAATATGGCTCCTAACATTGTATCTCCCTGTGGAAGATTCCAGCATCCCAGCACATTTCAGTGCTCTTTCTGTAACGCTAAAGTAATAGCACCTCCTCATTCAGTTAAAGGGAGCCCTGCTTTCAACTAGCTGAACCAGGGGTGACACAGTGTGGGCTGTGGGAGAGAAACTTCAGGGCGTCCTTTACGGAATTATGAATATAATAATATTTTAATGCATCCAGAGTGACTGGATGTGGCAGAACTGCAAATCACTAGAGGCCAAATCCTGTCAATCAAACTAGACGATGCCTGGATAATGATAATTATTAATGACGCTACAGCTGATGCTTCAATATCAATGAAATAATGTCAAGTTTGTTTATGATAATGTGCAAATTCCCTTTTACATATAGTATACACATATATTGCAACCAATGTAAGCAGAACATGATGGTGTTAAAGTTATGATCGTTCAGGACCCAAGAACCTAAGTACTTACATGTTGGTGTTTAAAATATCATCCATTCCTGCATAAAATATAATCGTGAGGGATATTCTTCTTAATGGGAATCATTTTTATTAAACTAACAAAGAAGTTCAGAGATGTGTAAGAAATATTAACTACAATGGAAGAAAGTTAAACTGAACAGAAAATGCCTCAGGCAAGATTTGCTAAGGTTTAACAGAGGTCTCTATGTAGGAATACTATGGGTAATACAATTTACATTCAAATAAGGAAACATAATATTGCCTCATGTTACATAATGAATGCATCTGCTGTCCTTAAAATCATCTTTAAGTTCTGTTTTTGGAGCCTCATCTTTGAATGAGACATACGCAAATGTGATATTTAGCAAATGAGGGAAGTGCAAAATTTAACTTTCTTATCAATTCTAAAACAGCTGCCGTATCTATTTAGCGTATAATGGGACCAGTGTTACTAGAAGTTTTCCTGTGGCTTGGTGTCCAGTTCAGCCACCGCTGCTGGAGGTGCGGTCGGGAAAGGGTTAAAGGGAGAGTGCCGTGGCGACGGCTCTCCCTCCTTTGACGGAGGATCTCTCGACAGCGTTGCATAATCCAGCCATCTGTTCGCTCCTTCATCTCATTCAGCCTCTCACTGTTCCTGTCCAAATCTGCGCTGGCCTCACTCACCCCCAGTCACTGGCCAGGGAGCCATGCATCAGCCGAGCCCCTGTCTGACAGCCCCTCTCTGACAGCCCCTCTCTGACGGGTCCTCTCTGACGGGTCCTCTCTGACAGGCCTTCTCTGATGGGCCCTCTCTCACGGGCCCTCTCTCACGGGCCCTCACATGCTGTTTGCGTAGGTAATTGCATGTATCAACCATCTGAGGATCCAACAGGTACTGCCATCAAGTGTGGGGATTTTATATGGATAATGCAGAATGAAAATCAAAGCCCAGAGACACAGGAGTCACTGCTGTGCATATTAAAGTGAAGGACAGGGAAAATAAAACTTTAAAAAAGGTGATTTAAAACAGTTTAAGGGAGCTGGAGGAATGTGTTCTGATGATCGGGTAGCCTTGACTCTGGTTATGCTATGGGAATTAATTAGCTTCAGATAACTGTGCCCTGTTCCAGGCGGCAAGATACAAACAGCTGCTTTCCACAGATTCATAAAATATTCATTTTTCGGTTCTGAGAACTGAATAAAGTTTAACAATAATGCGCACCAGCCCCCCGCACCCCCGGCTTTAATTGCACACCCAGCGATGGGTTCATTATTTTTGAAGGTTGTTCATTAACAAAGAATAATTTTGAAGACGAGAGTTAATAATTAATCACGGCTTCAGCGCGGCGCGCTCAGAGTGAGCTGTGCTGCCAGGGTTGCAGCTGCACCGGGCCCTGTGCAGCACAGAGCCACACTCGCTGTCAGCCTCCGCTTCACTTCCCTCTCCTTCCACAGCCATTTGCCACAGCGTTTTAAGCGCTGTGTGATCCCGGGGAGCTTTGGGAGCAGGTTTACCGCGAGGCAGCGGGAAACAGCGAGAGTATAAACATGCAGACGCGGGCGGCTTTTTCCTCTCCTGCTTTTCACCAGGCCGCTCTGTGCTCTGTGTTTAATGTGCCTCCCAGAGAGAACCATAGAAGACCATGAATCCGTCATGGAGGTCCAGTCGGGCTGGGACGTCTACGCCGACAGCCGGCTGTATTTCAGGAAGAACTACGCCAAATATGAATTCTTCAAGAAACCCCTGGTAAGTGCAGTGGGAGGGAGGAGCTTTGGGGGAAATTGTTGATGTGCTCATATTGTGATAATTTATTATTTCCTGGTCATGCAGCTGAATATTCATAATGTGTGCTCAGGGCCCCACTGAACGCACAGCTGGGACTGTCCACAGTCAAACCCAACATGACCGTTTAACGTATGTGTCTAATCAGAGAGTGAAATTAATTCAAAGCCGTCTCAGTACCCTCTGAGAAACGCTTTCCCTGTTTGTTTCATAGAAACACCTTGCAGCTGCTTTAAAGGGCTACGCAATCAGTGTTGCACCCAGAACTACAGTACCCAGCATTCCACACTGCTTCCCAGTCAACAGCATTACAGTCCTATTATGCAGTGGAATTATCTTTGTATTATAGTTGTATGGATTTTTTTTTGTTTTAGTCACATCACTGAAACATTCACTGCATGTGCTGTGCTGTAATCTAACTTGAGGAATGAGGGCCATTTTGTTGTAAATGAATCTGAATGGTGCCATTCAACACTTATCAACCTGCTTTCCTTCGTTCGGTCAGGACTTTTTCCCAGATCACATGGTGTCCATATCAAGTGAAACCAATGGGATGATGAACCACTCACAGCTCATACAGGTACTGAAACATTCACAATAATACAGTTATTTTATTGATGTGGTAGACAACAAGCTAATGTATGTGTGTGCTAAACTGAAATTGTATTTAAGTCCTTCCAAATTATTTAAATATATTTATATACAATAATTTATAGTCAATTTATACACAGTTGTGCATTCTTCTTCTTATTATTATTATTATTAATACTAGTAGTAGTAGTGGTATTAGTAATAGTAGTATAGTAGTGGTATTAGTAATAGTAGTAGTGGTATTAGTAATAGTAGTAGTGGTATTAGTAATAGTAGTAGTGGTATTAGCGTCGTTAGTGTTATTATTATTTCCAACAAGGAAACTAGTGAAGTGTGCTTTTATTTTTGTTACTTACGCTTTTCAGACACAGGTAGCTTTGGAATATGTGCGTGTGTGCGGCTCGGATGGTGTAGTGGATGTTCCGCCTGTTTGACGCAGCGGTGAAGTGACTGCGCTGTCTTGTTGTCGGACAGACGTTCCTCAGCTTGAGCACGTGTCCTGAGATCCACGGGCACCTTCACGCTAAGGAACAGGGCAGGAAGTGTTGGAAGAAGTTCTACTTCGTGCTGAGGAGGTCTGGACTCTACTTCTCAAACAAGGGGGCGTCCAAGGTCAGTGGAGCGGTGTTAACGTGCCATCAGCGTTGCATCAGCGTTGCTTCAGCGTTTGCAGCAGCAGAAGCTGCCGTGTACAGCGCAACAGCTCTCCATTCTGGGGACGAGACAGAGGGGCTGCAGCTTTATGAGGCCCACAATTCTGCTGTTTTCTCAGACTGATCTGTGGCCGTTTTTGATATAATTTTAGAAAGCTTTGCTTACAGATCTCCTATTGAGTCCTGCCTGTGCATCACAATAGTTAGCATTCTTTCTTTTTCTGAGTTCTACCTATGGCTCTTTTGAATGCTTGGATTTGCCCTCTGATGTGAATTTTGATTGATTAGCTTATGTAGCTTCATTGGGTCACCTATGGATGTGAATTTTGTTTGTGTAATTTAGCTTCATTGAGAAAAGGTTTTTAGATGTGACTTTTTATTGTCTTGTGAGACTTCATTATTCAGAGGAGATTGATTAATGCGACTTTCGGTTATCATTGAGCAGGTTATGAATGTGACTTTCGGTTATCATTGAGCAGGTTATGAATGTGACTTTCGGTTATCATTGAGCAATTTATGAATGTGACTTTCGGTTATCATTGTGCAGGTTATGAATCTGACTTTCGGATATCATTGAGCAGGTTATGAATGTGTTTTTTGGTTATCATTGGATCCGGCAGTCAGCTTTTTGTTGGCAGAGCAGTGGTTCCCTTGGCGATGTGGAACTGGTTGGGCTGGATCTGACGCAGGCCTGTTGGCACGCCCGAGACTGAACCTTGCACACTGCTGACAGACGAAGCTTACACCTGCATGTCACCGTGCCAACCACATCTCCCTTTTCCTCAGCCAGCAACAAAAGGCCCTTTGTTGTGAGCATGGGGAGGGCTTGGTTTGCACTCGTCGATTTCCGCAATCCAATACGCCCGAGGAGTCAAACTCGACTTGACCTTTTCGGGAGCCGCCTCGTTCGGATCGCCTGCCGTTGCCCTGTCGTCATGTGTCAGTTATTTCCAGCCATCAATCATCCGCACAGCGCTCACACACCTGTCTGTCACGGGTCGCTATGGAGATAGGAGGAAAATTTACCGTGCGTAACTGAAAAGCAGAACAACAGCTGGCTTTGTGCCCCTGTTCTGTGGAAGTGGGCGTTTTTTTTTGGCACACTCACCTCCCTCTGTGTTTGTGATTGGATAATGACCCTTCCCCTGTTTGGGTTGCATATCTGTTGCTATGCTCTGAATGCACCCATTACCCACATGGTGTTTAGGGGGGATGTTGTTTGGATTAGATATCCTTTATCTGAGTGTGTTTGAGCATGCCTGACATGTTGCAAGCTCCTTTGAGCGCCAATGAGACCAGAAGCTCTGGAGCTGTTTTCTTTTAATACTGTAAGTACCACAGAACTAGACTGAACCAGATATAGCACAGCATATCCGAAACCTCAAAGCTGGGGTCATAGTGCACGAATGCATCACTGCCATTGGCTGTCTGTGTGCCGAGCAGACTCCTGGCTCCGCCCCTACAGAACACGGGGGTCGTTGCGTGTGAGGACCATAAAACACCGTGCTGACATACTTACCACGGCTGCACCGTATCACTCCGGGTGGTTTGTTTGGTTTGGTACTTTTTCAGGGCGACCTACATTTTTTAACATTTTTACTGCACGTCCACCCCGAGTATGCTCACATTCTCTCTGAAGACTTTGAGTCTTTGAGTTCACTCTGCTCAGGAACACCATGAGCTGACCTCATTGACTGACGCCCCTCTTTGCATGGGGTCTAAGACTGTCATGTGGCCGATACGGGAACATTATCATGTTTTGTTCTACTGGCAGAAGCTCCAACTCAGAGCTGCTTACATAGGTGTCACGGGCTGGACATGTATAGTGCATATCAAAAGAGTGGCCAGGAAAAAAAATGCAAATATAAATATTAATTCCTCTTTTTGTCCATTTTGCTCCAGGAGCCGAGACACCTTCAGTTCATCGCAGAGTTCAGTGACAGTGACGTGTACACGTTGCTGTCAGCCAGAAAGACACACGGGGCCCCAACAGACTATGGCTTCTGCATTAAGGTATTGAACTTTCACCCTTGCAATATACCAAATATTAACTAAATACACAGTATATATTAAATGGGGGGCGGGGGGGGGGGGGGGGGGGGGGGCTGTGGGGGGGGCAAGCTTGTGAGGCTGGCAGATTCAGGCCTAATACTAACCTGCAGGGTTATCTGAGGCAGAAAGCCCTGAGCAGGCTGTAAAATACCTGTAGTCTGTCTGGTATGTTATCAGCAGAATACTTCACACAACACCATTGGTTGAACTTAGTTTCACGAAAGAGGAACAGGGTGATAAGGATAAGGAAACCCAAGCCTAAACAGGTCAAAAAAGATGCAGTGGTGATATTCATATCCTATAAAGATCATCTAAAAGATTCCAGATCTCCACCACTGCCAGTGAACTTTGGCATGTGCAAGGAAAAAGGTTACAAAAGTAATATATGTCACAGTACAAAGTACTAAAAAGAACTAGTTTACAACACAATATATGACAAAATATACTGCTTGTAGATACATATAATTATTGCTGTTTATGCTTGTTCCTGAGTTTTAAGCAAGGATTCAGGTAAGAATTTTCAGACCCACAACCAATTATTAGAAACTTGTCAAACAGGGTCAACCCAGTCTGCAACCTAAAATAAAAGAGGAAGCTTACCTCATACTGTGTGTGAGGTTGGACAGCCCCTCCTTCCCAAAAGATTGATGATATCTTGCAGTGCTGAAAAAAAATAATAAATAGATAAATCCATAATAGATTGCTTTTATATAGTGCCATAAATACAGCATATAACCATAAATACAGTTCTTTAATAGTCTAAATATAAATATTCATTGATGACCTTGCTCCAGTGTGTGTGTCACTAAAGAAGCTACGTGTTCAGCCATCATCTGGATCCACAGGAATTTCCAAAAACATTTTCCTCACAGAATACTGTTAGCCATGGCGCATGAGTCCACAAGCACTTTAATAACCTTGACTGGAACGAGGGCGCAAAACTGCTTCAGATGCAGAGCTTAAGAGGTGTAGCACTTTCAATTTCGGAAGATTCCCGCTCCTGAATTGTAGAATATGCAGCTGTATCACTAACGTAATCCATATTGCAAATCTGACCTGCACCATACACTGCATTGCCTGTGTGAAGGTGCTGCTAACTGTGCTGTGATGTGACCCTCCAGCCCAACAAGTCGAGCTCCCCGCGGGACCTTAAGCTGCTCTGCGCAGACGAGGAGCACGTCAGGACCTGCTGGGTGACTGCCATTCGCCTGTTCAAGGTGACCGCATGCGGTCGTGCTGCGTTGCAGACTGCCCTCTCACTGTGACAGCGGTCCTCCACGCTCACAGCCGCAGGGACCAGGAACGTTTGCTCGAAGTTAGACCCCCGCTCCCCCAAAATGTGTCTCCTTTCTGCAGTGGTGCATGCTGGGTGTTTTGGTGTCCTTATTTCATTTAGATTTTTGCTCTGAGCTGCGCCAAGCACCTGCACGTAACCCTCACTTACAGTAACACCATAAAGGTGTGCTTACTGTCCCCTGTGTAACACACCCAGGTACAGATCTGTATATATCAGAATATTTCATTTATATCAGTGACTTTACCTCACAACTTTCATTAGCTTTGGAGCCATTTTGATTTCTGATGTTTCCATGGTGATTTTCCTGTTTTGTATTTGCAGTATGGGATGCAGCTTTACCAAAACTTCATCCAGCCACATCAGAAGCAGAGAGCCTCACCCATGGTAAGCATTCTGCATCTTCTCTGTCTCAACTCTGGATTAACAGCATAATATAATAATACATATCTAAATATAATTTGCTATTGAAACAAGCATACAAACTCAAATGCCCAGCATTTCATGCCTATAGAACTGGATACAGTGTTTCTGTTGCTGTAAAGATGTTCTTCAGTGGGCGTGGCCCTGACCCAAAATGCTGGAGTGAGCTGGGCCAGGAGATATTCCCCTGCACACTGTGTCTCGCTGGAGTGTGGGCTGGCCGGGCTGCCTGAAATAGCTCCATTCTCATGCTGCAGTGAGACAATGCTGAGCGAGTAAACTCTCAGGTTTATTTTGGGCGGGGGAGAATGCCTGAGCAGCCGCGGCGCTCCCAAAATAGCCGCCCCGCGAACCACTCCCAGTCTTAGCACCTCAGTGCTGTGGCCTCACTGCCGGGAGGGGGGGAGCGGGGTGCCCGCGACAGCACAGGGTCATGGGGCTTCTGTGGGGCGGGGCAGGGTGGGGCAGGGCAGGGATTAGGCCAGGGTCATGGGGCTTCTGTGGGGCGGGGCAGGGCGGGGATTAGGCCAGGGTGACAGGACTGGTGGAGGGTGAAGGGTTCGAGTTCCCAGCAAGGAGGATTGGCATACCTGAGTGAAACACTTGACCTGATTGGCTCCAGTAAAAAAAAAAAAAAATATATCAAAAAAATGGATGTCATATTTAAGTTGTATATAGGGCACTGTGCTACACTATTATAGTGCTACGCTATTATAGATAATATAATAGTGTAGCACAGTGAGGGCATGTCACAGTCACTTACTGTAAGTATTGTCTATTACCTGTTTGGGTGCATATCATGGCATCACATTA
Source organism: Megalops cyprinoides (assembly GCF_013368585.1). NCBI lineage: Eukaryota > Metazoa > Chordata > Actinopteri > Elopiformes > Megalopidae > Megalops > Megalops cyprinoides. The sequence goes on along the minus strand of NC_050596.1, from coordinate 32,514,039 downwards.
CATATTACATAATTGCTTAAAAGTCATGCAGGGGTGACTTACATAGATTGCATTTCTACACATAGTATACATGTATATACTGATGGATGTGATACCGAAGCACTTCAGGTGTGTGCTCAAGGCTATAAAAACAGAGCTCTGCGTGGGAATTGAACCTGCAGCTCCAGTTCCTGCCACGCTACTGACACAATCACGTTTGGCAGGTATACAACAGGTGTGTTCACACACTGGTCACTGTCGCAGAGTTCAGGGCTCCGTGTACTGGATACTGAGGAGAATGTTCAGTTATCTGGAGAGAAGGAGGGCTTTCTGTTAGCGTGGGAGTTTATCAGAGAGCCAGCAAATGTAACAGCTTAAACAGAGTCTAGCAGCAATCCTGTTTTACCCTCGTCACCACAAGTCCACCAGGCTCCATCAAAGTATTCCATTTATTTTACTGTTTATTCCCTTTTCACACCCTAGGTGGCAGCACAGTACCACAATCTGAGCCATGCTTTCCAAACCTCAGATTCAGATCAACTGTAATGAGTAATAATTTTGGGGGGACTTTAGTCCTTTCTCACACAACATCGTGAGGATGACAGTTGCTGAAAATCATAATAAAGGAAAAAGTAGCACTATATATTACATATAAATGTACATATTTTGGTTTTATTTAGTTGAAGTTGAGGTCAAACCCCATAGCTGGTGGGTTGCAGCCCTCCCCCCCGGTCCCTCTGTAGTGCTCTCTGAAAATAAACCCTGCTGGTCTGGGAGACTGATGATGCAGGGGTCGTGTTTTCCTCTCCAGAGAAGCATCTCGGAAAACTCCCTGGTGGCCATGGACTTCTCAGGAAACAAGACCCGAGTGATCGAGAACCCGTCAGAAGCACTGTCGGTGGCCGTGGAGGAAGGGCTTTCCTGGAGGGTGAGGCGCTGATTTGCTTAAGCCTGCACAGCAGGCCAATCGCATGAGAGTATTGTACAGCAGGCCAATCACGTGACCGCATTGTACAGCAGGCCAATCACGTAACAGTGTTGCACAGCAGGGGGGTCTTATCCCACATACTTTGCGTGAGAGTTGTGTACCCAGACACATATCTAAGTCCAGAGTAATTTTCCCTCAACTTTAAGCCATTTATCTGAAGCATGTTTTTAAGTACTTACAAAATATTATATATTCTGCAGTCAATGACAATAATGAAATATTAAAATGGCTGCGCAAGAAAAAAAAACAACACTAGCTTGAGTTAATGCCTCAAAGTAAAGGGCAAAGCATTTTGTAGTTACGTTGACAGGAGGCCAGGGTGATATTGTTTCAGACTCAGAGTATGAAAATATTTAAAGTGAAACCTTCTGCTGGTTGTAAAAGTATGTCTAACACTTTAAACCTATGTGTTTCTTAGAGGAAGAGCTGCCATCGGCTGAGTTCTCATGGGAGTCCCTCCACTTCCCAGAGTCCGATGTCAAACCTAGGTTAGTACAACAAAGTCATCGCTCTAGCATGCGCTGTGTTATTCACAATGTCTGTCAAATTTACGGTTGCACAGCCAAGTTATTACTCTAGAGTATACTATTTCTAAGAGCTGTATTACCTTGTACCCTCTGGACACAGACCCAAATGAGTTCTTTAGAGTTAAGATTAAATATACCTCATGGTTTCTGTGAATCTGAAAGACAACCCCTGCCAAGCGTTTCTGTTTTTACACGAGTTCACAATCACTGAAACAGGGGAAAGAGGATTTGCAGGCAACAGTGCCTGTTAAAATATGTTACTCAGATTCAGAGCAGTTAAGGCTGTCCTCCAGGCTAAGGCTGGCTAAAACGTTGGCTAATACGCTGGTCTTTGCGGCAGCTATCCACAGAGCGCAGCCCTGGTTCCACAGCAAGCTGTCCAGAGAGGAGGCTCACCGTCTGATCACCGAGCAAGGTCTCATTGATGGGTAGGTGCCTTATTTAAAAGGAGAAAGCATGGGACTCCCGAGGGGTTCAGACAGCAAAGGCGCTCACTCCTTAACACCATCCGAGACCTACAGCCCAAAACATCACACGATTCCAGCCTGAGCTGTGTCATTAGCCAGTACTGACTGAGACTCCACAGCGCCAGGAGGGAATGGCTTCCTTCTGCCTGGGTAGCGTGAGCTTATTTTGGCCAGGGATCCTCGTCTCACTGCTCTACAGCGCCCTCTATAGGTCCCTCAGCAGTAATAAGTGAGAGATTGCAGCAGCTGTCCTCCAATCATTGTTCACTCTCCTGCAGTGCATTGTGGTACTTGTAGTGTGAAAAAGTGTGTTTTCATTTCTTACTCTCATTGCTACAGTTTGTCATAAAGCTTGTTGATTTCTGCAGAACGTGGAGTGTAACACAGAAATCAGGTGTGTTGGCCACCTCCTGTGTGGAAGGTCTATCTATAACCAGTCTGGAGATCCTCCAGTGTCTATATCTCCTGTTGACAGAGGCATGTACAGAGGCAAGTAATGTAGAAATATACATTATGGGACCTACTGACTTCAATTCCCTGCTTTATTTTTAGGGTTTTTCTTTTAAGGGATAGTCAGAGCAACCCCAAGACCTTTGTCCTGTCACTGTGTCACGCCCAGAGAATCAAACACTTTCAGATCCTGCCTGTGAGTATGTTCCCCCCTGCCCAGGCCTCTGCCTGCTCTACTCCACTCCTCTCTGTCTGATCTTTGCACACTAAGCAACTGTGCTTCCCCTGTGTGTGTATGTGTGTGTGTGTGTGTGTGTGTGTGTGTGTGCGCGCATGTGCGTCCATGCGTGTGTGTGTGTGCGTGTATGTGCGTGTCTATGTGTGTGTGCGTGGGCGTCCATGCACGTGTGTGTGTTTTTATGTGCGTGTGGAGCAGGTGGAGGACGAGGGCGAGCTCTTCTTCAGCCTGGATGACGGTCACACTCGCTTCACTGACCTGATCCAGCTGGTGGAGTTCTACCAGCTGAACCGCGGCGTGCTGCCCTGCAGGCTAAAGCACCACTGCGCCAGAATCGCCCTGTGAGCCAGGGGGCGCAAGAGAGCTGCGCGCGTGGGAGGAAACCAGCACATGCTGTGCCTTGGACACAAATCGCACCAGAACGAGCGCAGCCCAGACCCTCCAGACACCACCCATTCCTCCAGCCTGGCTCTCCTTCTTGGCAGTTCCTCTCTGAGCTCTGAGACGAGAACATTTTCAGATGGACAGAACAGGCAAAGCTATGAGAATGAACTGTCAGGGACACTCAGAGTGCGGGGTACAGGTAGGCTAATATGCAGCCAGACTCCTCCCCTTCACACTGACAGGCCTGAGAGGGCCAGCCTGCTGGGAGAGGATAAAGGAGAGGACTTACGAGCACAATGGCCATACGTACTGTACACATCCAGCACCAGTCAATGTACTGTATATAACGTAGATCTCAGTTTGTTTGCATAATATATCAGCACATGGGGCTTTGCATTGTCAGTGAGACTGAGGGAGCGCTAGCACTAACTTCAGTCCGGTAGGAAGCCGAGCGGGATCACCGCCTCTGAAATAAACCCGGTCAGACCTAAAAATCCACAGCTCCTCTGCTGCAGTACAATCAGTGCTGCCCCACAGCCACGATCACTGTGTGCGAGGCGGTGTGGAGGAAGTCAGCCTGCTTTTTTTTTTTTCCTTTTGTTTTCGGGGTTCGCGGGCATGGAAGCGTCAGGTGAGAGAGAGACCGCCTGGAGCAGGGTGCAGGGGGACGCGGTAGACACCCCCCCCCCCCCCCCCATTTCTGCTTCGGCGAGCTTCTGACGGCTCCACTCGCACGCTCGCGTATCAACTCCGTTTATCTCGTGGGTAAACCGGCCTTCGCTTGTGGTTTTATGTACGTCTCAGAGTATTCAGGTATTTTATAACCGTGATCGTTCTTTTCATGAGATGGCTGGCAAGGATTTGATTTGATTTCCATGAACTATGCCTTCTATAGTTAAGGACACACAGACACACATGCTCACACACACACACACACACACACACACACATATATATAAATAGTATATAAACAAGCTGACTATAGGGCATGTCACACTCACACGTGTCACTCACTTGTACTGTAATATGTGGAATGTACTGATTGTAGCTGAATCCATAGCATCTGTGCTGTTCCCCTGTTTGAGGGGATTGAGGGGAAGTTGTTCAGTTGGTTACATCTGTAAGATTCAATTCTGAAGGCAAAAGAACTGCTCTCTTTGTCTAAGTAAACCACATAAGCACTGCACAACATGAGCACTGCACAAGCTGTGTGTCAAATTTAAAGAAGATCACGAGCAGCACTCTAATCACTGAAATAATGTCATCTGAAACACCACTGTCCAAAAAATAAGAGGCACAGCTGCTTTGGCTGTAAATACCACTGGAGGACAAGCTATCCAAATAAAAGAATATCCAAACCTTTTGATGCTAAAACTATTTTTAAGACATCCAGACTGTTGCATTTCAAACCTACGGGAGGCGCAAAGCCATGTCCTCTCAGTGAATGGGTGGAGAGGTTCATCTTTCTCACAAACTGAGAACAGTGCATTGAAAACAGTAAATGAATGTGACAGACTGCAATGTTTTGTATAAATCAATGTGAATTTGCACTGTATGTGTTCTGTTTTGTAATTTTTATGGATTTAGAATTGAGCAAACGTATGTTTATAAAATGTTTTTCATCCATGATAAAAAAGGATTGCTTTCAAATGGTTTTAGTTGACAATTTAATGGCACTGTAGCTTAAACACTGGAAACTGTTCTAATTCTGATCATTGATATTGACTGTTAAAGACTGTTAAAATATGTTGAGTTGTTCAATGCTTGCAGTTTGCATTCTTCTATGTGTGGTCAGGTATGCTTTGCTTACATTTTATATGGACCTAAATAGCCTAAGATGTATGTAAAATGACCATGCACTGTACATATAATTGAATGTCTTACATAAAGCTTTCTCTGACATGCTCTTTATTTCCTAAATCTGCATCCCTTGTTCTCTTCTCCTGTCTGCCTTGTATAAAAAGCCACTGCTGTCTTATGTAATAGTTTAGGAGATGCCAGCTACGCTGTTGCAGCCGCAAAGCTGTTACATTGCATCAATGTATTTGCAAAATGGAGAGATCATGTTCCACAACCCCAAAATATTATTATTATTATTATTATTATTATTATTATTATTATTATTATTGGGCCATCATGAAATTATTGACTTTTTAAAAAAGTTTTAAACTACCGGTGCAATGTTTACATATTTCCCAATTTATCATTCTGATAAAATATTCACATCCTGGCAATATAATATGATATAATTACGTGTTAATTCCCACTGTTTGTACCAATATATTTGAGACTTTATCATCACTGGGTACATGTTTGTGTTTCTCTGTTCCAGTTTTCTCCGGAGACAACAATCTGATGTGCATCCGTGATGTGTAAAGTAAATTTAATATTAAAATACAATGAAGATAATACAGTTTTACATCACAAGAACTTTAGACTCATAGGTCCTCCATGAAATACAAACAGTAATTCAGCATTAACAGATACCTGTATAATGTCTGAATATTGTCTAAAGAGGACAGGCAAAACTGATTTTAAAACGTTTTTGATTTAGTGTTGCCACTAGATGGCAGAAGAGGGCTGGCTAGAAGAACATTCTCTCACCTTGTGAAGGCTTCGTTTGCTGATATAACAGCTCTCCAGCAGCAGGCGTTGCTGTTCTCGGAGACTGATAAATTACGTACACAGGAAGTATTCCTATCCACTCATCATTTTTGGGAATTACTGAGACTGCTATTAACAGTGAGATAAGTAAACAATTCAATTGTTATCAAAATAAATTATATTTTAAAGTGTTCACTACAGTAATTAAGTTCATTGTATCAGTTTTATGCTTCAGAGAGCTTCAGATGGATACACTCTATGAATATTTTTGTATTGTACGATATCTATTTTTTTTTCAAATTCAGACTTAATCTTTTGTTCCAGATCATGCTTCAAAAAATGGCCTATTTTTGCTTCAGTTTTTTAATTCAAAATTTAATTTAAACAAATCCTGTTTTTCTTTAATGCACTAATAATTTATTGATAGGAAGATTTAATATTAGGTCAACTCTGAATTAAGGTAATCCCATGCGGATGGTCTTAAAATGCTGTTCTATATAAAGGTAAAGATCATCTTTGCTATGACTGGGTGTCTGTGACAGCAGTTCTTCAGTAACCCTTGCTAACGGGAACGGCTGGATGAGCTCTGTCCGCACATACAGGTGCGACACCATGTTCTCCCCTCTTTTTAGCATGTTTAACGTCTGGCCGCTGGGTCTGCACGCGCGTCTGCGCTGTCTGTCTGGGAGCACCTTGCAGCGGGAAACGGGCCCCTTCTGCAGGTTTGGGGGTGTTCGGGACCCTCAGGTGCGCCTCCGACATCGATCCCGCTCTGGCTGCAGGGGGAGACAGCGGCGGCGTCGGGCGGCTCCTCCTTTAATGAATTCCTGCAGCCAGACGGAGCTGAAAGCAGCCGGTCCACGGCTCTCCCTGGCCGAGGCCAGCCCTGGAGCACCGCACCGCTCTGAGGGAGGCGCACCTGAGCGCGTGGCGGGTGGCCAGGTGACCCCTGAGGTGCTCTAACAGGGCCTGTTCTGCAGAGACTGAAGCCCCGGGGGCAGGTCAGACAGTGTCACTGCTCTGGCCACTGCCACCAGAGCACTGTCACAGATGTAAGTAAGGTTTGTGGGAAGGGAAGGCAAAAATAACACACATACACACACACACACACACACACACACAGACACACAAACGCAAAAATACATACAGACAGGCAGACAGAAACACACGCATATACACATAGAGACAGACAGACAGACACACATGCACATACGTACGCATACACACATAGAGACAAACACACATGCATACACACAGAGACAAGCACACAAACATATGCGTGCATACGCGCACAATGCAAGTGCACACATACATATACACATTCACACACCTAGTCCGAATACACTCACAAAGCAAAAGAAAAAAAAAACTCGCTCCAAGTTTACAGACTGTAAGAGCTGAATGTTGCCACAGACAGTTCTCCAGTGAGCATAAGGGCTTTACTGCTGCAGACGCTGGTGGGAATTATGCATATCTGGGTGGAACTATGCCAACACAGAAAGCCAAGTCCAGCACTGTTTTTCAAAAAAAATTCAATTGTTTCATTAAGAGAGAGCAAAGGCTTTCAGAAGACTGCATTTCAGATAAATCAGTGAGATGTCCAGGGAATAGCCAGGCGAGTATCTCTGTAAATAAATGGCATTTATCTGGCTATAACTACAAAAACAAAAGCAGCAAATGAGAAGAAAAGGAAGAATAATAGATTTTTTTCACATAAATTTACATAAGTAACCATTTTCAAACCAAGTGTCTTGGTACAAATAAATACTGAAAATGAAGAAATACTGTACCCTTTGTAAAGTTGCAAAGATTAAAAGTCACCAGACGCTGATTCATACTACATGAAAACATACATTTGTCAGGTTTCCTTTCAGGTCTTTGATACAGAATGTGTTGCAGCATTGCACAAACCAAAAAAAACCCCACCCTTTTTGAGTAAAGGCAATTTAAGTAAAAGGATGTGATTTTTTTAAAATAAAATATATACATAATATATTTATACATTTATATTAATTTATATAATATAATTTATAAATAATGTACCTATCACTTATACTTTCTGCACATGAAAGGATAATCTAAGGATAAAATCTGTTTAATCTCTTGCATTTGGTAAAAAGGCAGCGAATGTGGCATGTACCAGTTTTACTCACTTGGGTCTTTTTTGTTCTAAAAAATCATTCTTTGTGCTAAACTTTCCCTTTATTCATAAAATTAGATCAGTGAAATAGGTTGAAGTGATAAATTGGATTACTGTGCGAAAGCAGCATGAACTAGCAGTGGTGATCTATTAAAATGCATGGGTTTGCGGGAGGCCCCATTAAAGCAAAGTCATTATTAAATAATGCATGAAAGTGGACAGCCGCCCACATTGTTCTTATATGACGCTGCATAAAACTCGTTACCCATCTTTTGCCAAACCGCCAGCGGAGACATTAGCTCGAGGAGGGGACATGAGCAATATTACTGTTGCACCAGTGGCAGCCTGGATTCGCACCCCGTGACATGCCTGTCTGAGATAACGTATGCGCAAAGGCCAAGCAATCAAAAGCAGCGGGTGGTTCACCTGCTCAATCAGCACGCAGTGGGCGTTTCTCATTACATAAGGGACAAGTGGGTAACAAGCAATGCCTCTCCCTGCAATTAAGGGCGGCCTGTACTTATCTCACTTAAGCACACAGTTGTCACCAGGCGTGGGAAAGGCTGTCTGAATGAGACCAGCTCGGCACACGACCGGTGCACCAGCAGCAGCTAACCGTGCAAACCTCAGCGCCAATTTACGCACTGATGCATTTCTCATCCAGGCCCATCATCGTTCCATCATGGGCCATATTTCACTGACTGGCAACACACCATGCATTATCAGTTACTGTAAAATTATTGATGACTAGGTTGCATCCTGTAGAAAAATAAAACAGTTGGTTTACATCAAATTCCAGGGCTCACATTAGTTATTTGTGGATAAAATAAATCAAAACAAAACAAAAAACTTTTTTTGTAAATTTAATTACAATTAAGTTTAGTTGAAAATTTGTTAAGAGATAGCTTAATTGAGGATTGAGCATAATTCTGAAGGTGTTCCCAGACTGGCATTAATGTGCAATATGTGCTGGAGTCAAAGCCTCATAGTAAAACCGAGGAAGACTTAATTCAATTCCACGTCATAAAAGTAGGTCTATCTCACATTGGTACTAGATAAGAGCTACAAAATGCATTTATGAGCACTACACAACACTCATAATCACTACATAAACATCCATAAAAACCTGTTAAATGCCAGCTGACATACACTGTCATGCTGAGGCTGAAGTCTGATGTCCTAATATCTGAACAATATGGTGTCACTCACTTTGAGTGGTTTGATTGTAAAACTATTTGCTGATTTGTGCAGTTTTAAGGGTCATTAATCTTCCCTCAAAAGTCCAGTTACAGGTGTGTCACAAATGGCCTTAATGTTTACGTTTGTAAACGTAAGAGTCAGTGCCAAGGTATTTTCAAGAGCAAAATAAAGCCATTTTCTGGGCTTTCATTCAAAATGTCATATTAACATAAAAACATACCAAACATTCTCATTTTGGTTATTGGGAAAGTTGACTTATGCATTTGTGTCCAAACCTCTCCTGGAGGGCTACTTGCCCTGCATGTTTTAGATCTCTCCCTGCTCCAACACAACTGATTCAAATGATCAGTTTGTTATTCAGTAGCTTCAGGAGTTCATAATGAGTTGATCATTTGAATCAGCTGTGTTGGAGCAGGGAGAGATCTAAAACATGCAGGACAAGTGGTCCTCCAGGTGAGGTTTGGACACCCCTGGCCTACAGCAGACTGGTCCTCGGGTATTAGCGGAATGGGTCTGGCAAAGGGTTTTCAAAAATTTTAACCTGGAGAAGAAACCATTTGATGTTACATTATTGTCATTTAGCAGATGCTCTAATCCAGAATGATTTATGAAGTGCATCAAATAAAGTGGCATTATGAATCGCTTTAGGTCTCATTTTTTTAATTATAACAAAGTATTCGCTGTTTCTGGAATTTTTCAACTGCTGCTTTCAACACATAGAGCATTATTTAATATAGGTCTCCATTCCAAACTTGAATCTAACATTCAGTGCGTCCTTAGTGGCCCCTGAGGGGAAAAAATCGAGGGAAAAGGGAGACAGCCAGCCCAACACCAATAATAAACCGTCAGACGAGTCGTTCCTTTGGACAATCACATCGAACATCGGCGATATGGTACCCATTACATTCACATAGGCGATGCTTAGAAAAAGAAAAAAAAAAAACGCTTTTGCTCCCAGATAGCATTCCTGCTAACTTCACTGGGTGATGACCTCCAAGTGCTCATGTATATTGGTTCTGTTACTAGCATTTGCACATATCTGCCGCTTGCAAAAACAGGTAACGTCGCAAAATCCCCTGCTCGTTTAGTCGAAAACAACCGAACGAGCCAAATCGGCGCAGTGGCGGTCCATTTGCACGGCCATTGTAAAATAGTATTTGTTGCAAACGAATGGAGAATTGTGCATGTGATTTAAAATAATTAGGGTGCGCACGTGCAGGCCTGATGTTACTAATAACCCCACAAACCCCGTCGGTTTGTGTTTCCACAGACTGTCACCACCTCCTGAATTAGGCGGATGGCGAACGTCGTTACACTGTTTTTGCTTTAATAATCTAAGGACCAGAGGGTGTAAACTAGCCTTTAGAGCTATGAAGACACGTGTGGCTACAACGAAGGGAAGTATTGCTGGGTGCACTTAAGTGTAAGTAAAACATTTCTTGTCGTGCTTTAAATGTACATCATTTATTGTTTTTAATATTAGTTTACTGTGCATTTAAAACAGGGAGCTTTTACGTATTATTGGCACTACCGCGATTCCCCTTAACCTATTTCCCAACGACCCGAATATTGTCTACCATGCTTTTTCCAACTGTAGGGCATTTGGGATTTATGTGGTGCATTCTGGGAATTGGAATTGAAATAGCGTTTCCTTGGCCTACAGTAACTCACCAACAGGCCAAAACAGTACAGTTTATAGATTGCTGAAAATAACAGTTGTATAATGATGAGGTTTTATAAGATTGTGTTTACAGAGCACTGTTCATGTATTTGTAAGGCTTTAAAGTGAGAGGGTACCTCGCTCATCCCCACAGTGGAGCACAGTTCTTGGTGATGCACAACATCCATTTTGATGCTCACTACAGAGTAACTAAGGTGGAAAGAGAGGTATTAACTTGCCAGTTGTCATGTCACATTAATTATACCAGCCCATTTCTACATGTCTGCCCTTCTTTTCCAATATTCTTCTTCTCAATATTAAGAAATAAAACCATTGAGTTATGGAAATTACATATGAAACTGACACAGTCAGGATTCAAGGAAAGGATTTGCAAAGAAAGGGATATTCAAATAGTTATAGGCTGGGTCATTGTATGTACTGTAAAATATGCAAATGTGCAATTATTTATTTCAGTTCATATGATATGAACAGAATGTTCATTGGTGTTAAAAATGGATCAAGACACCTACAGACACATTTAGAATAACTATTGTGTATCAATACAGAAAGGATTCAAGGAAAAAAGCACTTGTCAGTCCTTTCCTTTAAAGCCTCAGTTTTAATTTTTCAAGGAACACTCATTATTTTGTAAAATAACTAACTGCTCTGGGACTATGCATATTTCTTATGTAATATTGAAAGGTGCTGTACCTCTGTTGAGGGTATACTGGAAGATTAAAAGATCTCCACAATACTGAGTCTGTAAAGCTGAAATTGTAGCATTGCAGAGACACACGGTGCTTGTTTAAAGTGTAATAATGCCTTGCTTTTTTTCCTCTGGAACTTCTGATAGATTGTCTCTCAGCTAATTGCAGAGTTTCATTGTAACATTTCTCATCTGCTCCCTAACCCTGGCTGTTTCTTTTTTTTCCCTCTTTCCTCGGGTCTTACGATGGGAGGACAGTGAGTCCCCGGCTTTTTTTTAATTACAAGGCGAACGCAGACACTCATCAAATAATGGATATGGTTTGCAATTTCCAGTTTTAATAATCAATTACTGGAAGTAATTCTCCATTTAGTCACAGGAGAGTCGTTAAGTCTCAAAAGACAAAACGCGTGGAACACGGCGATGTCAAAAGCTCTATTTTTACCGTCCGTGAGGGAGGAGACTGTTCAGTTCCTGTGCTTTCTGCCACCCCGATTCCGCTGCAAAGTATCTCATTTAGACCTGGCATATTAAAAGTTAGCTCTGCATAATAAGAAGCAGAGGCCTATCTGGCAAATGGTGACCTGAGCAGCTATCCACTCTCGGCCTGAGAGAGAGGCTGCCGCATTTTAAAGCAACAGTCTATTTTCTGGGGTTTTTTTTTTTTTTGCTTTTTAGACGGCGGAGAGTTGGTGCAGTGCCAGATTCTGATATTTCATGCGGTAGCTGCCAGGGCTCCAGACGGCTGTGGATCTCTGTGGCCTGGTGAGGCCCCTGTGGTCTGTGTGGTGCGGTGAAGGTGGTTTTCTCTTTAACATGCAGTGCAGTGCTGTTTTCAGTGGCGCCGCGGGAAAGTTGTGGCTGTGTTTCTTGAAAGTGGCCCTGTTAGAAGGGCAGTTTTCCAACATTAAATTACATTACATTATTGTCATTATTTAGCATGGATATTTACTGAGGAAACTTTGAGTTAAATACCTGTGCCTAGGGGTACAGCAGCAGTGCCCTAGCAGGGAATTGAACCAGCAACCTTTCGGTTGCAAGCCCTGCTCCTTACCACTCTGCTACACTGCGGCCCCATGGGAGATTAGCATGGAGGGAGTGATTCCTGCTTGTGTCGGACCCCGGTGAGGGAGACCTCTTCCTCTCCCCATCCCCCGCTGAAAAGAGGGAACTTCATCATTGCTGAAGGGTGATAAGGGGAAAAAACAGGTTAAGCTGGGCGTCTGTGCGATATGCACTTGCACATGTATATACTGCTCATGAATAGGAGAAAGGTGGGTGTGGTAAATATGTTCCAGGTTATTTAGATATGGCAGAAAAAGTAAAAACTTTTCTGGGAGTCCACTGTGGTCCCAGATTCTGTCTGAGTTTTTCAGATACTGTGGAGGAAAACAGCTGGCTTTTCAGAGGGCTGAACCAGCATCTTTTAATGTATTAGTTGTATACGTCTTAACTGGATCCCAGCCTTATGGTGAGAGACCCTGAATCGACAAACCAGAAATCTGTGCGTTTGAATTCCAGACAGGGAGCTGCTGCAGCACCATTGGTTAGCCAGAATTCCTTCAGCAATGTGTGGATGGTCCACTATGTACTATGTATGTAGTGCAGGTGGATACTGGCATTTTGTCAAAACAAATAGGTAATAATACCACTACTACCACCACTACTAAGAATAATAGTATTTGCCATCCCAAGATTATATAGTAAAATAGGACAAAAAGGTTGTGGAAATGTATATTTTAATTGAACTGAACTGGGCATGACGTGTACCCCGGCCTGCTGGATCCTTGCCTGCTTGATGCAGTGCAGCTCAGATTCAGCTAATGTGTTTCAGCCACATTCTCGCTGCATGGCAACAAACCAAATCTGCACGATGCTTTATGAGCCTTGCCCATCGGAGGAGGTTTGATTTCGTTCAGGGAACCAGAGCGCTCCGGAATCGCAAAATCTGTTCAATGGAAAACCTTTTCAAAACCCATAGGCTCGGTGTTGATGGTTCACTCTTCAGATGGTTGCTGGCTGTGCTCTGCTCTGATGGCCTGTGTTCAGGGTTAAACGCTGGGATGGACTTCAGCCTAGAGCAGGACATGGGCCCCTCCAGAGCACAGATCCTTCAGTGGCTGGAGTCTGTGAGATCATCAGGAGGACTCCACCTTTGAATGCTCTCCAGCTCTTCGCTGGTATCCTGCAGCCAGCCAGCGGGGTTTGGCCCTGTGGGGAGGCAGGGAGAGGGGGGTTACAGACAGCTGCAGCCACTGATGGACTGAAACGGCAGTAAATCAAACAGCCAGATGAGAAGGGAAGTGACGGGGAGTGGAGTGGATGCAGGGCTGATGGGAAAAAAAGCCCTGCTGGAGGAGGAGAAGCTGTTAGACAGACAGGAAAACTGGAGGGAGCTGAGAAAGGGCAGGAAGATGCTGGCGGACAGAGACACACTGGACAGACAGCACAAACTCAGACTGGTTTTACCATCACACGCCGCTACGCTAAGGATGGGCACGCTGTGTTACAATTTGTGCAGCTAAGCGGGGAGGGTCAAATGCTATTGTTGTCAGACTGATCATTCACTTATTGGCACAAATAAATTCCTTTTACAAATTGAGATATATTTGAGATATATTAGTCTTTTTTTAAAGGGAAAACTTCACTAGAGGCATATGTACCTAGGTACAATTATCTTCAATTTGATTTGTATGAAACAGATTTATTCATTCCTCTCTTTCAAGTGTGTAGTAAAAAAAAAATATTTTTATATATATATATATATATATATATATATATATATATATATATATATTCAAGTGTGTAGTTATATTTTAAAATATAGCTGTTTTATAGCATTGTTTTAGTAGTATCATATTCTTCATGAAATTATTTATGACATTATCTGTGGGTTCATTTAAAGTCCTACTTAAAAAGGACAGTAATTAAACATGAAAATGATCTGTGAAACAATAAATTGTTCCTTTACAAATTTGCAGAAAGGTACATTGGTGGTTATCGTAAGAACATCCTGTAGACTGCCACGTTTTATTAATTCTATAAAAGGGTGGCGGTCCTTGAAAATGAAATCAGTTACATAGCAACCTGCCTGTGAGGGGGACTGGGATTGGGGGATGGGAACAGAAGGGAACACCCCCCCCCCTCCCTCCCCCCCTTTCCCAAATGGGAAACGCTTTTGCTAATGAAGAGATTGAGAATAATATGTCTACATTACCACAGCAAGCCTGGCGTCCTCTTACACAGAGGCAGGCAGGGCACTCGGCAGAAATGAGCTTATTTTCAAATTAACTTCTCTTCAGCAAGCTCTGGGTCCCTGTTGTTACTTTGTGTTGTTCTGTTATTAATAAGGCAGGCGATTAAACGTGCGCAAACGAAATGGTTGGAACGCCGAGCGCAGACTGCTGTGGCAGCCGTCTCATCTCCCTCGTTTGTTGAGAGGTAATTATTGCGCGGAGAACTGAGAGCAGAGCTCCGTTCTTAATTGTACGAAGGAAGAGTGGAATTGAAGATCTGGCTTCTCTCCGTTACTTTCCCTTTTTAAAAATAATCTTTTTATGAATGTAACAAGGAGTATTTCTTCCAACGCTGGAATTCTTCTCGTGCAGTTGACATCAACCCACATCAACCCTAATTTATTCTAGAAACTGTGCTCTTCAAAAATGAACGTAATTTTAAATGTGTGAGCTCAGATATGAATACACTAATATTGAGGACAACCCACAGCAGTGGTTGGGTCCATCAGAGTGATTGGAAACAGTGTTCCCTTTAATTACTTCTTACAAAGCAGCCTTGCAGTGTGCTGGTGACAGAGCAGAGGGCATAAACAGTGAGTCTGATTCAGACCCGCGTGCTCTCTCCAGAGTGCCAATGGAGAGCTCAAATCAGACGATCAAAGAACTGGACACCTGCACATACTGTACACCTACACACATGCACATACAACTGTACACAAATGTACAAATACACCTACACACACACATACAGAAAGCTCATATACAAACTCATACATAGACATACACAGTATACAGACACGCATTCACACACACACACACACACAGGTTGTTATTAACAAATTCACAGATACATATATACACACACATCTCTCATGCACACACAGGTGTGCGCACACATGCACTCAGTCACACAAACATACGTGGAGATTCACACTACTTGCATACAGTCATATGGGCATGCAGACCAACACCCACCTACTCACTCATCCACACACACACCCACACACTCGGTCACACGAGCATACAGTTACACACATGCAAACATGCTCAGTCACACCAACTTACAGTTACAGACACACACACACACACACACACCTCCGCGCTGGTCTCCGTCTCTGTCTCTTCTCCATGGTGTGTGAGTGGCTTGAGTGTGCGGCAGCGGGGCACAGAGAGGGGATGAGGGGTGCAGCGTACACCGGGATTCAAACACCCGATCGATGAACACCCCAAAGCGCTGTTCCTCCAGTGCCGGGAGACGTGGTCCTCCCCACGGTCAGAGGCACTAGTCAAAAATATTCGCAACGCCAGGAGGTGTTTTGCGGAATTGTCGAAAAAATTCGATACGCGGTTGACCTTTCAGTGGGCATCGCACTCACTCTCGATCTCCATCTCTCCCACTCCCAGAGCAGGGGAAAATCAACGAGCGTTCCTCTCTAACGGTTAGCATCTGAGCACTGCACCAGGGTGCACAAGCATTTCTGCTGAATTTTATAAAATATTCTGCATTCAAAACTCTGCCAAATTTCGGTTAGTTAATGAGCCATCTCAACCAACAGTGATTGCATTCCTTAAAGTACAGTTTATATCAATGTCATTGTGAATTTGAGTGTTTATGCTTCTTTGTCTTTATACCAGGGATGATAAATAAAAATGTTAAAATATGTAGTATTCTGAACACATGGCATGCATACCATCAAAAAATCAAATCCAATAATTTAAGAGGTTGCCAATGGGATTTTTTATTAAAAATTGAAAACTAAAATTTTGTGTGATGATGATAATAATATTATGATCATAATTGTAATGTTACATTGACCACATCTTAGTAAAGATCAGGTAGAGAACTGACAACTGACAACATTAAGAAATACCTTTGCGTAAAAAATTTGCTTGAAAAATTTGTTTTCAGCAGCGGTCAAAAATGAAACATGATACTTAAGTTTATTTTTTGCCTTTCTTGCAAAGCTGGTGTGCAAAGCTCTCGGGCAAGCTCAGAATTAGAGCCCGGCCTCATACATGTCTTAGCAGTAAAAGGAGCGTATCAAATTGTATTTCCTTGTCTGGGGTTTACAGAAGATTTTCCCAAGCAGAGGTGACACTGAACACTATTATAGAGGGCTCTGTATATTTGCTGTGATGGTAATGTGCTTAGTGTCACAAATGATCCTTCAGAAATAAACATACATTTTGATTGGTGACTGTGTCTACCTGGGCTGCACTGTGAACGGGGATAAGTCCCTGTCCCATTTTTCATCATTCAGTGTTTGTTAAAGAAGGCCGCTACAGTATCATTCTTTTCACTTGATATTTGCACAGACGGCTGAATGCGTTTCTCTCTCCCTTTCTCCTACAGACACACTCTGTGTCTGAATAATAGAGCTGCTGGAATACAGAGACATTCCTGAGATTTTTGGCAAAACTGTACACTTGACTATAATTGAAATGATTAATTTAATCTTATTCAGGGTATATTACTTTTGACATGTTAGCATATTAATTTAGAGGCACAGGGAACTGTGTCCTGTATATTTCATTTTTTAAAATGAAAAATTGTGATCCTTAAATTTAGGGATGACTTTTATATGTTGCAGTGCTTGTATTGCTAGTGGGAAAAGGACATAACATTCTACATATATAATTATATATATATATATATATATATATATATATATATATATATATATATATATATATATATATATATATATATATATAATTTTTTAATTATTGAAAGTGAATATCACAAATCCAAGGCTGTTATTGAACATGATTGTTCTGAACTATCCGGGAAAAAATGTGAAATATCAAATAACAGAATTCTTTTTGAGTCTATATCACATTCTTCTTACCACCAGGTAACGAGCACCAGAAACCAATTTCATAATTTATCTGGGTACTCAGATGACTCTGAATCTAATGACAACAGCAGACGGTCTGGGAAAACCATTCATATATAACATTTACGTTTAGTAAAATTAAAAAAAGGATGTTGATGATGTCCAGAAAAATCTATCCAAGATTAAAGCATGGCTCTAACAGAGGCAGGCCTGCCTTGTACCCCTGCCCCCGGGACGGTGGTCCGTGTGCAGTCAGGGGTACAGGCCACGCCTGGCCTGCTCTCTCAGGCTGATCCCTCTCCATGTCGGTTGATGGAGGGGGTGCGGGATACGAGCCCCCAGGCGGCACACGAAAGCGACACGGTGAAGGACGCGAGACTCACTCGTTACACTCCTCCATCGATCAGTCATTAGTGTCTCTGAGTGACCGTGAGCCAGCACCACTCCTTCACAGCCTGCTCTGACTGTCATGCGAGGAAGCGATTGTGTTCACACACATCCTTTAGCTTTGCGTACCAACACTACAGTGATGTTTTACCTCAAGCACAGAATTACATTCACCTTTAAGGATAGTTTCATTATACATATCCTGTATGTTCTTACATAGCTTATGCATTATGGACTGCCAAGGGTTTTGACATATAGAGGTTTAGTGTGCCTGTATAATATCAATCCAAATAATAAAAGTTTCAGGAAGTAACAAGAGGAACGTGTTTATGTGTGCGCTAAATAATAATATTTTTTCTACCAATACAAATTACTTAAAAAGTCACCTCCACAATTTAGATTGTTTTCTGAAAACCAGGTACTTAATAAGGATTTAACATGGACCATTTCATGAAAAAAAATATTCCAGTAGTAATAAAATAAAAAAAAAAACTATGGTATATTATTATTATTATTATTATTATTATTATTAGTTATTGGTATATGACCATTGTTGATATATGACTAAATGACACTTTCCACATCCTTTTCCCATCAGCTGTTCACAGCGCCCCCCGCCTTTTTTTCCAGTTCATGATGTCCACATGGAAATGTCCACTGAAGTATTACTATTGATTATTATAATGAGGATATGTTGCTACCACTCTTCATATTCTTCATCTCTGTATTAACTGTGTTGTAATCGGAGGTGTTTTATTCCTGTTTCCATGCGAGCAGACAGGCTGTAATGTATTCAGAGATATTGTGGATGCGTGGTGTGAGCCGTGCAGTGGGGCGGAACAGGAGCTGACACTGCCCATCCGCTCCGGGCACGGGAGGCCTCGCCCGTCTCACACTGCCCATCCACTCCGGGCACGGGAGGCCTCGCCCGTCTCACACTGCCCATCCACTCCGGGCACGGGAGGCCTCGCCCGTCTCACACTGCCCATCCACTCCGGGCACGGGAGGCCTCGCCCGTCTCACACTGCCCATCCACTCCGGGCACGGGAGGCCTCGCCCGTCTCACTGCCCATCCGCTCTGGGCACGGGAGGCCTCGCCCGTCTCACACTGCCCATCCGCTCCGGGCACGGGAGGCCTCGCCCGTCTCACACTGCCCATCCGCTCCGGGCACGGGAGGCCTCGCCCGTCTCACACTGCCCATCCACTCCGGGCACGGGAGGCCTCGCCCGTCTCACTGCCCATCCGCTCCGGGCACGGGAGGCCTCGCCTGTCTCACACTGCCCATCCACTCCGGGCACGGGAGGCCTCGCCTGTCTCACTGCCCTGTACCTGTGTCTCTGCCGCGGGTGGACGCTGACACTGCCCATCCGCTCTGGGCACGGGAGGCCTCGCCCGTCTCACTGCCCTGTACCTGTGTCTCTGCCGCGGGTGGACGCACACCCAGCCAGGTGTGTGCCATCGGCCTGTGGGTTACGCGCAGTGATCACGAAACTGAAAGGATGAAAAATATTCATAAATGAGAAAGTAAACAATCATATTTCAACCAGGAAATACAAAATAACTGTTGAAAAATAAAGTGTGTATAAAAGGAATAAAAATGGACTATGGACTATGAACAATTATACAATGGGTACAACAGTCAAGGAAAATTTTGAACTATGGTGCTATAAAACCAGGAGAACCACTGGTAGTGAACAGCCAGAGAAAGGATGGCCCGTTAAACCAGGCATGTTTGTGTTGGAACAAGCGAACTGACAGTTTCCTGTAAGCCTCTTCACACACATGCATGCACATGTATGCAAGCACACACATGCACACATGCAGGCAAGCACACACATATGCACACACACACAGACATACACATAGGCACACACACAGACAAACACACACGCACATGCGTGTGTGTGTGTGTGTGTGTGCGTGGGTGTGTGCGTATGTGTGTGGGTGTGTGCGTGTGTGTATGCGTGCGTGTGTGCGTGTGTGTGCGTGTGTGTGCGTGTGTGTGCGTGTGTATGTGTATGTGTGTGGGTGTGTGTGTGTATATGTGTGTGTGGGTGTGTATGTGTGTGTATATGTGTGTGTGGGTGTGTATGTGTGTGTGTATGTGTGTGTGTATGTGTGTGTGTGTGTGTGGGGGTGTGTGTATGTGTGTGTGTGTGTGTGTGTGTGTGTGTGTGTGTGTGTGCACTGGTGGTTATGGTGTTGGTGCTCACACGCTGCAGTTTTTTCCTTCCATAGGAATGCAGGCTGGAGCAGCTGCTGGGATTGTACTCCTCTCAGAGAGCACAAACACACAAGCATTATTTGCTTATGTACCAGAGCCTTTCCTTTCAGTGGGAGGTTGAGTCAAGGCTGCGGCCGGTCATGCTGTCCGATTCTGCCTTGATTTAATGCTCCATCGCCGAGTCCCTCATTTGGCCCCTCCATATAAGACAAGTTAATTGCATCTGGGTTGGATGCATCTTCTTGGACGCTCTGTGGGAGAGAATCACAAAATGATGGAGCAGGTGTTAAAAAACACACACTTATTTCCATTAGAGATTGCTTTGCTCTGGTCAGGAGGTTGGGATATTGGCATATCCAACTTTGTAAACACTTCATTTTTAGCGCTAGATAATGTTCCTATCATCTTCCTTTTGAAAAGATTACACTCTGACATGCTCACATATCAATCTATTGATACATCTGAGGGAAGCTGCAATTTCCTCCATTATCAGGCCTTTCTAAGGCTATGGAGCCTCAGTGGAGTGAGTAATAAGATGTGGTTCTAACTGACATGCCCATGACCTCTGCGTTATAACACCATTTTAGGCTGGGGGGGTTGGGTAGGTAGGTGGGTGAGTCTTCTTGTTGTGCATCAAAACATCTTTAAGATGTACTGCAATGTTTTTTCTCTTTTTTGTGTGTCTGAAGCGGGTGTCGGGGTTGGGGGGTAAGGGAAGCTATCCGTCTCACCTCTGTGCAGTTAACTGTTAACTTTGGGTAACAAATTGAACCTAGTGTGCTGTTTTTTCTATATTCCTGCTTGTTTTAATGTCAGGCAATGGAGATTCATATTTATATTTATATGAATGCAGTACATCCTTGGTCCAATGAACTTCTGATTTTGTACATGGATGCAAAAGTGCTTAGTGCTGGCTTAAGTTCAAACTCAAAGTTAAGGACAAAGTGCTCTCTGGTTAGGCTGCATGGCATTTGGGATGCCAGTATTCTTCCTCGGATTTCCCATGAGGCAGTGTGAGTGACACTAAGGTGCTGCAGAGTCTATTCTGCTCAAATCTGACCTCAGCCGTTTCAGATGGAAGTGTTTTACTCTGTGGCATTATTTGGGAATGAGAGAGAGCTGAAATCTAACTGCTGAATCTACCTGCCCGTGTGCATCCCTGAATATGTGCTGTGTTCTGTATTCTATAAATCTGACCTCCATTCTAGTTTGTCCTTCAGCTGGAAGGGTACTTCAGCGCTGATCACTCCATCCTCATTTAATTTCTTGCATGGTTAAGACAGAAGAGTCACTGAAGCTTAAAAAAAAAAAAAGTTTGTGCTGGAAAGTAACAGTTGTCACAGCGTAAATGTGTTGCTCAGCGTTTAGGCCAGTGTGTATTGCTGCCCACATGGAGTCCTGCCACATGAGAGCTCAGCGCAGCCTCACCTGCCGGGCTGAAACACAGAGTGGACGTAGAGCAGCCGGTGGCATGGTCCGCGCAGTCCACAGGAAGCACGCTCCAAGGCAGCCATAAACAGAGAAATGCATACATTTTAGAAAGCGCTGCGACAACAAATGCTGCAATCAGTTTAGAAAATGCACATTTTCCGAAAATAAATTATGTGATCCATATCAGAAGCATTAAGTGATAAAACTGTCATTGGGACAATAATAAAATGGCAATTATCCAGTGCGTCTTTGATTATTATTACTTGACATTTATGTCCACAGCTTCCATATTTGATGGCTGTTTATAATGGCATTGTCATTAGTGTGTTGAAAATGGATTTCAGTGCATGTAGGTGGTGAAAACTGTGGACAGTATTCACCCAAAGAAGCACAGTCATTGCTAACATACATTGCTAACATTGTTAATCACCATTTCAGCTATCAGGAATGACTGAATAATCATTTTTCAGCGAATATCATATTCCATTCATTGAATGGCCTGTAATCTCCTACACATTCCCTCAGGTTCAATCATTTGTCCTTCACTTTGACTCAGTTAAACACTTGTGTTTTCTCTTGAGACACTTCAGCAATTGCCAAAATTTATTTTAAAACATATGCCCAAATTGAAAGAAGAAGTACTTGCACTTGGTTGTGAGGCAGAGTTAAAGGCATGTTTTCATTGAATCCATGGGGATTTGATGAATCCTGAATATTTGCAGATGAGTTTAACGGTGGGCAGAATTGTCTGGCTGGGTCAGGAGAGATTTGTCTTTACTGTGGAAATTGGAGTAGGAGGAATGGCCCCATTTGATCTACCACTCATAGTCTACAGACAAATTCTGAATATGTGGATTTCCCTTTCTGTGCCCATACGTGGAGCTTTAGTTACATCTAGGCCTTACTGGCAACACAAAACTATCGGTATGGAAAGGAATGGGAAAAAAAAAGAGTGAGCTGTGGATAGCATTTGGATTTTTTTAAATACAAGTTATTAAAAAACTATATTATATATTATATATAAATATATAAATATTATATTTATATATATATATATATATATTATATATATAAATATTATATTTTATATATTATATATTATATTTTAATAAAAGTTATTTGAAATAAAAAAGAATACTACCCTGCACATCACTTGATGGGGTTTATTTCCTATTACAGTGCTGTCAGGGACATAACGCAGTACACCTCCCCCACCCTGAACTTTTGTCAAACGCGTCTGTATTTCTGGTCATTTTGGGTTAATGATTGCTCTCATTTATCATCTGAACTCTTCCAGTGTGGTTTCTGTGCAACGAATGATCCATGGTCATCAAAGCATCATGTCACTCTGCAAGTCCATTTACCAACCGACCAGGGCTGGGAGTTTTCTTTAATGGCTGTAGAATAGCGGTGACCACATCATATGTGCTTTCATCAGTACCATCACCCCCAAGCTGAGCTATTTCCACTCACTCAACCTTTAGCTACAGGTGAAATCCGTCAAACTGCGGAACATAAGTCAACCTGAGATGTACGGAAACAAGTTAAGGGCGTCGAGAAGCCTATGGATTCTGTAGGTGCATTGAGTCCTTTCAGACCTGCAGTGTTAACAGCTTAGATTTAAGCATCCTCATTTTGAGTTAGTAATCAGTGTTTATATGAAATTATTCATTACCTTACAATGTGGCATAGAGAGGGTCCACAGGTGCATGTAGCCGCTGCTTTATGACATTTTTTCCCAGACTTGATCTCATGATAGTTTAATGTTTATAGATTACAATTTATGTGCATTGCCTGTGGTTCACTGTTTTACTTCTAGCATGTCAGTCATCTTGTCATAGCAGCTACAGTTTGCCTACAGTCATGCTGTGATCAGACTTGTCTCCACTGCTACACTGCACTGCTACACTAACTCGTTTCCTGTTCTGGAGAAAAGCAGTTTAAGCACTCCATCCGGACTGAGTGGCACTCCAGTGCAACACCATCAGCACCCTCAGCACAGGAATTTCAGCTGTTTGTGCAGCTTCAGTAAAACTGCGAGCAACCCTCATTACACTCTAAACATTCTACAGCTCATGCCTTAGTAAGAATTTACTTTACTTAACATGAAATCACCCGAAAAGATACAATTTCTTCACAGCTCGTTTTCCATGAATAGCTTGATAATGCCCACCCTGGATGCAGCTGATCCCAGGCTCTGTCTGCTCTCTGCTGTTGCTATGGCGTTAGATGCAAGTGGTGCTCCGGAGGAGGGACTCCTTTTAAATCCTCACCTCTTTTCACTCCAGACGTTCATGTCTTCCTGTATAGTGACCATTTTTTCCCAGAGTTCCTTACCAGATACCCCGACTCCCCCATATGCCGCCCTCAAGCCATCTTCCCGTCTGGAGGGAGAAACGCAGGTGACCTTCTGTGACCTTTTTACGTTTCCCCCTGGCTAACAGCACACTGACCTGTTGTGTCCGTATTCGGTGTTCCAAGTGCTTATCCCCGCCCCCATGGACACACCCCGGGGTTAACTTCTCAAAGTTCCAGAATCGAGATGCTTTGCGTAAAACCACTTGAAAAGTGAGAGGTGAAATCCGGATCTTTTAGCCTTTTAGGCTTTTTCATGTTGCTGCTTGCTCTATGCTCTTGAAAGTTTTTACACTGTGATAATACACATTCATCTTGTTTGCATTTGCAATTTTATATGTTATTTTTTCTCTCACTGCTGATATTATGTAGAGTAACAGATTATGTATAGTAATAATTATACTAATAATAATGTTGCTGTTTGAAACTGATCATACAGTTTAACAGCTATCTTAATCAGTGATAATAATATTACATCAATAACAATTAAATTAAGTATCATAATGGATGTATGTACCACATCACAGTCATAGATCAAAATATTTAAGTGTATTGAAATGAATAAATGTCTGTAGTCTGCGAGGTGTCTTTTGGTAAGAAATTCCTTCTAATCTTCTTTTATTCTGTCTTTCTTTGAACTGGTACAGGAGATGTCATTAGCAGCATTGTTCAAGTCCATCCATTCCCCCTTGATGTTCAGTCCTTTACAAACATTTAAATATTTGGAGGCTTAAGGTGTAGAAAAACATTTCATATATTTTCATTTATATTCAGTGTATTTGTGCTGTTTTTCTAGTTTAAAATCTTATTACCTCAGGACACAAAATCATAAATGAATGTTACCATCAGTGATTTCTCTTGGTGCAATTAAATATCTCAGGAGTACTAATATTTACTAATCAAAATGCACAGCATGCGAGTGCTCACAACTGTAGTGTAGACTCAGGTCTCACCATTTTTCATATCATATCAACAATATATTGGTAATATAGTATATTATCCTAAAAATCTGATTAGGATTTAAATGAGCTTATTTGTTGGGATAAACGTGACGTTTCCTAATTAGCTCTAAACCAAATGTGTTTTTTCCTCCTCTCTGGCAAAAGCTGAGATGATTTTATTGACCAATCGTTGATCCGGAAGATTAACAACAGCCCGGTGTTAGCAGTGGAGTGAAGAACACTCAAGGTCCAATGGGCTTACTGTGACTGGGCAATGAAAGACAATCATTCCACTGGGAGAACAGCGGGCTTGACATTCTTACAGGAATTTCCCACTACACCCTTGTTACCATGTTTTACTTCTTATCATGCCCCCTGGAGTAAGACTGCCTGAAGGACAAGGTCGCTGGAATTCATTGGTTCATTGGTGCAGTGCAAATCATTATTACTATGTACATTACTATAAATTTCCATTTTATTTTATTATTATTACTTCATTAATATTGGCATAATATTGGCATCATTTTTGTTACAATTTCCCAGTTAAGCCAGACTTACAAACCTGTACCTGTTAGAGTCTGGCTCTACGGAAATCATCCACATAGCTTGGTATGGTTTCCTTTGCGCCTGTTTGCGTCATGTCCGGAGCTCAGCTCACATGCAGCTGTACGGTCTCTCCCAGGGCCGCTGAAGCTGCCGGCACAGCTGAGAACATGCAGCTGTGTGGTCTTCCTCAGACCCGCTTTCGAGTGTTTTTACAGATGTGGAAATGAACACCTGCCGCCTTGTGCCGCCCTCTCCTGAACAGACCCAGATTTTGAAACACTGGAGAGCCCTGTTGTGGGGAACAAAATTGCAAAACATTAACATCATCTGTGTTGAACCGGCCGCTCCTCCAAGTTGTGAAGCACTACTCCAGACAAGGGTAGAATTTCAGCATTATTGACAGAAAGCCATTAACTTGCCGAGTGCACCCACACACTCATTCCACAACAACGCTCCACACACATAACAAGGAAATTGATTCGTGGCACTTGAGCGGCTTTTTACTTTGCTGATTTGTTTATGGATTCTTCATTATTTTACAGTGCTGGTGGTCATATTGAACAACACTCAGGCATAATGTAGGATCCCTGAAGAGAAACAGCAGGCAGAGCTCGGCCGGTGAGCCATACCTGCGCGATTGTGTAAGAGCATCTAAACGTTTTTATTTGATTTAAGAAGTTGGATGGGCTTATCTGGTTTAAGAAGTGGCTTTTGGTTCTCATAAAGAGGGAAATTAGCTACAAAAAATGTCAGGGTAGTTCTGTGAGAAAGCAAATCCAGAAAAGTAGTTTATCTGAGCATATCATGCGTCAATAAATCGGCATTTTAATGGACATTCTCTGCATGTATGTAATTGTGTTATGTTATACAGAACCGATTTCTTTCTGTGAGATTTATGTTCAGCGACAGATTCCAAATGGAAGTTAATATTAAGTGGTAACTGTGGAAAAGGGCCACATGTGTATGTTTCTGTCTTTGTCTTAGTCTTTGTTTGCGCACCACCCCCACCTCTCACAGGCACTTGTTTACGACTCAGTTGAAACCTGGCCAAACCGGTCCTGCTGCTCCCCTTATCAGCAGGACCCCCACTGGTAACTCGAGTCACAGGCGCACCCCCAAGGACGGCCCCCAGGTCACCATTTGCCCTCGGACCTGCCCGTATCCTTTGGCCACCAATCAGGGCCTCAATAGGGCCGGGGATACGGGACAAGATAAAGGTGGCAGTGACCTCCCCCACCTCAGTACCGGAACAATATTTGGGAGGTGAAGAACTGGGGAGACCAAGCCTTTGGGGACCAAACAGTGTGCTGTTGTTGTGTGCATCTGTGCCTAAGTAAGTAGTATGCCTAACTTCAACTGGTTGTAATGTAATTGCCTGTAGAGAGGGAGGGGTGTGCATGTTAATTAAGATAGTGTGTCCTTAATGTATAAATGTTTTCATAGCCATTCCTGCAGTTTAAGTCTGTATGCCTCAATGCCTGTATGTATATTTTTACATTCAATGGACCCAACAATAATGATCATTCTCCCTGCTTACTCTTTGCAGGGAACCACACACACACCCATGCACCACAAACCCTTGTATCCATCCGTTCAAAATCCCCAATAAACACCTGAACCCGGAACCTGACTCCTGTGTCCTGACCGACACCCCACTGTGAGAGCAAACAAGCCTGAACCTAGTACGGGTGAAACTGCCCCCTCAGTTTCAGTAACTTTGAGGTAAATTATTGATTACTGAGACACATATGGCCAGTAAATGACATAAAAATATGAAAGCATGAGGACTGTTTAGTGTGGCAATGCTCCTCGGAGGTGCAGTGCACAGAAGTAGCTATCCTTGTGCATCGCTGTATTTCACCCACTCTCACACCCCGCATTCTCACAGTTTCCATCGTTTCACCATTCAGCCAGAGGGTTCAGGGGTAAGACCAAATCAGAGCATAATGTAATGTAAACCGGGTGTTGGGCAGGGGAATAAGGCAGCTGCGTGTTTACGGTTAACAAGCTGAAATCAATAAAGCAAACACGTGAAAATCAATGAGCCCCTAAGAAAAGAGCAAAAGCTCATAAAAGGTGTTGGCTGTTCTGGAACAGTACAGTCATCGTTACTCCAGATTTATGCACAGGTAGCTCACCTTGTGGCATTTACCGCCAATGAAGAGTGACATCAGGTGTAATTTCTATTGCATAAGACTTATGAATTCTAATGAGATTGTTTGATATACTGTATATAAAATGACCTTTATGATTAACAAAATCAAATGTTCCTTTTCACAGGAATTACACTAAACTCAAACATTGTTGCATTTTCATAAATATTTATTTCACACATCATGTGAAATAAATTCAGAATCATGAAAAAAGAACTAAATTAATCCCCAGAAAGAATAGCAAAAGGTTATAGTGGAAAACACATCCAAAACAGCTGTTTGTAGTATTGACAGCTATTAATAACTTTCTGTGTAGTTGGGTTTATTCATTTATTGGTGGATTTATTTTTCTTGTAGGGAAAGATAATGGTTTTCCACTTGGAACTTGTTTTATTGGAGCTGATGACAAAGGGAAAGAGAAAATGAGATAAATGTCAGGAATTAACATTTAATTCACCCAAAGCATGCGTTTTATGGGGCCTCTCAGAGACGAACATGACACAGGCTGTACTGTCTGAGTACAGTGGCAATCACATCTCATCAGGTGCCATATAACCATGACCACGAATGGAGAATGGGCTGTGTGCAAGTACCCTGTGTTTGGTGTTTATGAGCAACACGACGTGGCACCGAGTGTAATTTTTGTAATTAATTCTCTTCAGTCTAACATGGGTGACTGCCGAACCAACTCTGTCCCCACCTCACATTCATACAGTGTACTCCACCTAATGCAGCACACCATTGACTTTGAAGGAATCGCCTAGAAGGGCCTGGAAATTCAGTGTGCGAGATTCCACTGATAATAACTCACCGCATAGATAACTGAGTAATAACATTAATAAAAATTTTACATTGACTAAAAGTCAGAGTTCTCCCTTCATTAATTTTAAAGTCACTCCCAGGGAGCTGGCAGCAAGCTGGAATCGCTCTAATGCTGTTGCCTCGGTCTGAGCTGCTGAGATCACCCACGGACAGCCTGTTTGAGGAAGACTGAAAGGTTGCAGATGAAAGACATTTTGCACACATTTATGGCTGGATACCTGACATTTCACTCCTGCCATCATGCTCCTGTATTAGCACTATTCTCTTATTTGTGCTGTTACTTTTTCACTTTGGAATGCACACACCGTAAAAATCAATCGATCAGATTGTGGTAAATTTGGCAAAGGGTTCTCTGACCCCCTTATTAAGCGACGGGTTCAAGCGCAGGTCCAGTATCTGATGTCATAGCTGTGGCAGAAGCTTCAGTTCAGTTAGTCTCATTGGTCATTGAAAATGTGGTAAAACTTGAAAAAGTCTGGTCATATGTAATGCAGGTCCATTTGACAATAAAGTACTTTAAAAATAGGCAAACATTTCAGCTTTCATTTTCATTCAGCTCTTAAAATGGTCTTCGTTCCCCGCGAAGTTGTCGTACTGTGTAACAGTCACACTCTATAGGATAGCGATGTGTGCGTGTGTAGAGTGTTCTCAGATCCTGTATACTATATCCATAAGATAAGGAAGCATAGGGCCCTGTCAAATGAGAGAAAAGACAAAACATCTTGCATACTATGTTCATAACAAAACATAGGACCAGGTCACATGACAGAGAAGAGGAAGAGAGTGCTCCTGATTATAGCTTGTTTTTCTTTTTTCGTGAGACATTATGGTCCAAACAATTTGTTGTAACTTGACTTAATTTTTGCTATTGATTAATGGCAGACCAATTGTTGCAAATGTTTATATACTGACTCATAGAGAATATATTCTTTGTGTGTGAGTAACTTCCCATTTTTTTTTTTTTGTTTGAGAACAAATAAGCTTAACTCGTGAAATGTGTTCCATACACTGTGTTCCAAGGCAGATAACTAGTTATAAGTAGCTTCATGGTAAGTGAAATATTGTGATATTTTTAGATGTTATGCGTACACTTGGCTCATGGATGTAGCATGACTCAGGTTTGTAGGTGTTATATTTAGCATATTTGAACTACTCAGGAAAGGTGTGCCTGAGGCAAATGGATGAAGTCATATTCATCTGAAGACCAAACAGAGCATCTTATGTAATGTATGGCCACAATGGAGAATTTACAAAATTTTACATTGAAAACAAGTACACATTTACATATTCATAAACAAGTGTGTCTTTCTACTGCATTAGAAATCTAAACTGCTTTATTTAAAAATCACATACAATATACAAATACTGGCTTTTCAGCAGTACTGTAAATGCTGTCTTAAGCGTTGATTTAGAAGTCATTTAAGCTGTACAACTGTTAGGATGAAATTAGGGAAAATATGCTGAGAGGGTTTTGCATAAGAGATGTATTAAACATAAAAACATATGTTAAATGGATTTGAATTGTATATTCTTGATTTCAGTCTGTAAGCTGAACTTTCCTTAGCATTTTTTCACTTTGTGCATTTGTTACAGCGCTTTTGGTGAATCGAGACAGTGAAGTAGGTAGTGAAATACAGAGAGATTATGCTAAATCATATGTGCATTATTCATATAATAAATGCATGCAGTATTTAAAGTGGTGGAGCAGGTAATCTGCTTATCTTTATAATGCTGCTGCCTATCACTGTACTTAACAGCCAGCAAATAAAAGCGCAGAATGCAGCAGAGACATATGACCTTCAGCTGTTTTTTTCTTTACTGTTCTTTGTTCTTTTGTTTGTGAAGATTAGAAATATTTCTTTACAAAAAAAAATAAATTTCATGGCTGATAAGGGAATTACAGCAGGACATAGAATTCTGCTGTATATTTAAGAAAAATTGACTTGATCTGCCTTGAAGTGGAATGTAAGCTTCCTAGCAAGAGCTTATGGAGTTCCCTTATCTGTGGCATACCTGTTATCAAAGTGCCATGAAATGGCCGACAGACTTCTGGTATTAAAGGCAAAATAATTCGATTTCAAGAATGCTTGACTGAATAGAAACAAAGAGGACGAATGCTTCTTGTGGCTTTGAGGACAAACATTCCTTCGCGCATTACCTTCCCGGACCTTTAAAATTCCTGACATGTTTTCCATCAATAGCCGTGATACTTTGTGCTGTTCCCGAGGACTAGCCCCCATTGGCTGTTTCTCCCTGTCCTTCAGACACTGAGCTGTTCTGCAGTCAGTGACTTCTCCCGCTGGCCAGCTGCAGTATGCTGCCCGCTGCTGAACCCTCCGCACGCCGCACGGAACAGTCTTATTCTTCCCTCGCTCCCCGTTGCGCTGGGGCTCAACCCTGGCCATCCCTTGTGTGTTTAAATCAGCTTAGCAGCCTGCACGCCTCTCTGATTTCCTTGTAGGCCCTGGCGTCCTCAAAAAAGTGATCACCCTTTCGCCAGTGCCCCCGGGATTAAACAGGCCCCGCCAGCCCTCTCTCTCTATCCTTCCCCCTCTCTCTCCCTCTCCCTCTGCATCGCCAATATCTTTGTAGTCAATAAAAGACTAACTAGAAAAGAGTGAGGCGATGGGAGAATCAATCTGCCGGAAGCCACCCTGCAGTTTTCTCATCATTTCGAGTGTCGTGTGTCATTCCGGGCAGCAAAATGAAAAGCGGGACGGCGGTGTGCGGTGGGCAGGGTCTGCAGCACTCCGCGGTGCGAGAAGCCGTGCACGGAGAGAGGGTTTTAACACGGTGTAAGGGAGGAGGTAAGTTATCATTTCAGAGGAATGCACCCTCAATAGGACCCGCTTTATGGCTCTTACACTGTCATGCATTTCCAGCACCCAAACTACGGTACATTACCATACTTAGGAAACATTAGTGAAGACTGTTGGTTCCCAATTTCATCTTTTGTTACTCATAGATGAAAGGTGTGGTCTGGTTGGACTTAATATTAAAGTAAATATCTAAGGGAAACCTAGGGGAATCAAAGTATTCAGTTGTTCACCTAGAATTATAGAAGACTGTAGTTTTAACCATAGTGTTTAGCTTGTAGTTGTGTACCTAATTGGAGCTTGTAATTAATTTGAAGGTTAGAGAATGAACCCCAGATCACGATACCAGGCTTGAAATGAAAGAATAGGATCAAAATACGACCATGGATGCTGTTGTGATGTCATTCATTGCTTCTGTGCTGTCAGAAGACATGAAGTTGGGGCTGTTCCTAGATTTTTGGTCTGTAATTTTTGCTGTTTCCCACAGCCTGGGCGACTTCAGGACCTGGGACAGCAGCGACCTCACAGACAGGCACCTGCGCAGCTGATGCTGAATGCTAAGCAGCCCAGGTGCTGCTCACTGCCTCTGTTAGGCCTGTTATGAGGGCATGGCCGGGAGCTGCCTGTGCTGTGTGCTCTTTGCTGAACCACAATGCTTATGAGTGCTGGCAGGAAGCAGCCTTCCTCACCCTCCTCGGTGGGAGTGCTTTGTTTTGCCTGTTTGCGTTTGATAGCAAAGTTGTGTTTGTTTTGCAGTTTTCCTTAACCTCCACAGCAGGGCAAACAAATAGCCCCTGGCCAGATCTGCATACTATACACTGTGTTCCTGTACAGTTGCCACCCAGCACCTCCTTGTCACCCTGGCACAGACCCTTACCTGGGAGCACTTACTCCTACTCCTCCCCAACAATGAACAGGTGAGCAGGAAGTGACTGTCAAGAAGTCTGTTTGAGCCTTTCATCAATTTTATATTCCCGACCATTTGCATCTCAGAATGATGAGGGCTTCTTGTCCAGCAAAAATGCCACAGCCCAGCCACTGTACAGGCATCTGAAAATGTAATATGGTGGCACTGTTGATCTCACGTGGGCATGAAAGTGACAGGTTGCTTATATTTGTGTATTGCACAATAGAGTGGCAAAGATAAAAGTTATAAGTCTGAATACTGCATATAATGCTGGCTGAATAAGATTGATGCTCTCCAGTGAAGGTGTAACACTGCAGCACAAATATGGGATGTTGATCATGTGACACTTCATTGACATTCCACAGACCAGAGTCACACTTACCAGTGTACAGAGGCAGCTAGTATACACTGTAACAACACTTTTTGTCTTTTAATTTTCCTTTTTTTTGTTTCCTACGGGAACAAAATTCTCTGTCACTGACTTGCAGGAAGAAGGACTGAGACACGTATCCTCTCCTCCTAAATGGCTGCAAAAGAAATGTTACATAGCAAATCAGTATGAACCACAGGAAAGTAAACGACACCCTCAGGGGGTTTGCTGAGATGATCTCAGAAGGAAAAACATGAGGAAATGGCCAGTAAAACAGACAGGCGTAGCATCAGGACACTCCTCTCTGACCATACTTACTATGGTGAGGAAAAGGTCTTTCAATTGGGACTTCAGAAAAAAATGCGATCCCTGGTGTATACGGTTCATACCTGTTTAACTAGGATGACTAGATCACAAAAAGGTGTGCTATTGAAAATTAAAACAATTCACCTCTTATGGTACCAAAAGCACTGCACACTTACGACTGTGCGCTTGAACACATTAATCTTTGCACACCCAGTAACTCCTAAAACTGCAGTTTGTGATCCCTCGTGCAGTACATTCCTGATAGACAGACTGGTGAACAGTTAAAAGAAAAGTACGTCTGATTCCAGTTTTGCTGGAGAGAATGGCATCACTCACAGCTTTCTGTCATTTCAACCACAGTTTAAAATGGGTGTTCTAGCTCCTGAAGCTGACAGCGTAAGTGATGTTTTCAGAAGGTTGAGGAAGCAGGGCGTCTTTTAGGGTGTGGTGCCTATCCTGTCCAATTAAGATTCAGTGAACATCCCATCAAACCCACACATTTGTGGTGTCTTTGAGTCGCCTCCTTAAGAATCTGCTGATGGAGGGTTAGGACTGTGGGGACCGGAACACACTCAGCATTATTGTATTGTAATCGATGATTACACTTAGTGCTGACATGCAGTAGGGTTCCACAGGCAACCAGCCACACACCATTTTACTAAGCCCTTTCTTCTGTGCCTGTAGGGTGCCAAGATGTCACTATGTTTTAACCTTTTTTTGGGGGGAAAATGCAGATACTGTAATGTACAATCTCTTTTAAAATATAAGATGCGCACATGGACAACCTGGCCAAGGTTCAGTCTAACCATAAAATGGTCTGCTCATAATACTCAAACAAAAGTATTATTAAGTAGTTACACAACAAAATTTGATACATGATGAAATTTCATAAGTTTAAGTAACGCAGTTCTGTTCTTTTAAATGATGTATGTGTGGCTGTGTAAACCCCGCTTTCAGCTGCTATACCTGCTGACACAGTCAATGGGTCAGCAGCTGATTAAAGAATTGGGTGGGGTAAGAATTTGATTTAAGAAAAATTACAGCTTACTTAAAAATTACAGCTTTTACATTTAGTTCTTGAGAACTTCAGAGGTCATCTGCATGCATGCTGTTTACAGATGTGTGGAAGCTATTTTAGTAACTGAACACGTAACTATAGAAGATAAAATGATTATGTTACTGCTTGTGTCCATAATTTATTGTATACTTCTGATGGGCATTTGTCTTCATTGATTACCGCTGCCATACTCTAATGCTAATTGATTTTGGCAGCAATGAAATCGCATGTAATTAGCATTGGAGTGCACTGCAATTTGACAATAATAAGTTTGTTTGAATGTGCTCGTTTGAGGAAATCAAGGGATTAATTTTGGGCAATTAGCTATATCAGTTTTTCAGTGAGTGATGTTTGCTGAGCACGTGAGACTGCAGACAGTCTCTGCACAGCTGTCTGCCATGCCTCCAGCTCACGTCTCCACACACAGACCCAGCAGAAGAGCTGCTGCTTAGATCAGTGCCTCCATCAATGCGAGTACAGCTTTTTCACAGACAGACAGACTCCAGTGAAAGTCAAGCATTTTCATCCGATACGCGATTCGGATTACCTTGTGTGTGACCTGTTAAATACATTGTACAGTGAGTGTTCCATGACCTCCTCCCCTGGTTCATACTGTCTCTCTCAGTAATGTACTGATGCAAAAAGGCTGTTTATTTATGAACAAAGTCATCCTGATTCAGCATTTCACAGTATCTCATAGCTCCGCTTGACCCACATTGGCCATGGTGATTTTTTTTTTACCAAAAATATTACTGCTAGATCACCCTCAGCTGGAAGCTAGTGTTGTTATGTCCTTAGTAGTTCTTCACCTGAGAACACATGCAATTATAACAGATGTGATCCATGCTTCATACATGCTTCTTGTCTTATTAAAGTGTCACGGGGTGTTGACATATGATGATAGTGTGGCAGACTAGATCAGTAGTACCATGGGCTAAAGTTATGGATGCATAATCACATTTTGGATTCAAATACATGATGCTTTTTGATCAATATGTACAGAGATACTGACGCCAGAACTTTTCTTCTGTTGCTTGACAGATAACCTTGGGTCTAATTCTTTTGCATTCTGTCCATGTTTTGAGATGAAAATGAAAATATCTCTGCATGTAGGCATCTATTTTCCAGAACTGGACATGGTCTCCTTTTCAATCTCACATCAGTTTAAATGCAAAGGTTTCATTAATGTGACAGTATGATCATTGAGTGTTTAAAGCTTATATCAATTATATTCATAAGCACAGCTGGAAGAATACTGAATGTTTTGAGATTAATTAGAAATGAATTTTAATTAAATTTGCAGGACTTAAATGGTCCTGTGTATGTACCGTTTGAGCATAAAGACAATCAAACACAAATACAGTAGGCTTATTTGGAAAAAAAAATAATTTAATTTAGATGAGTTTTTCCCATTAATATCAAAATTAATCTGTGATTTCTAAAAAAAGAAAAAGCCTTGCCCTTGGGGTCTTCCTTTCATAATTCATTTACAACTCTATGTCTGTTCAGTTATTATTCATTTTATATATCTCTGTGTTTTCAAGCACTTGTATGCTGACAAGGTTTGGTGTTAGATTTCTCACTGGCTCCTTGTTAAGGCATGTTCCAAAAACTTGTGAAGACATAAAAGCTTTGATTAGGTGTAAAAAAAACCTTCAATTCGTCTTACATTCTGCTCATCGTTGAAAGCGATAAAAACACATCCCAGACTATCAAATCTAACTGCTTCATCATCTTTTATTGTTCATCCTTGAAGCATAGAGCTTGGGGGTCTCACTTTTTTGTTGTATTGGTTATATTTCTTGAAAGCAACAAATAGTGATATATGTTGATTCAGTAGCGTTAACTGTGTCCTTTCATGGGTTGATCTTCCAATGTGAGGATACTCAACTGTCCTTCCTTGTCAAACCCTACAGGCTTTGAAAAAGCAAGACGAATGAAAAAGTTTGAAATGAAACTATAACAGACTTCTTTCAGGGCCAAATCAATTCCCACAATGTATTTTTTTTTCTTCTGAGATTTCTTTTGAAGTTTTTTATTATTATTATTCAGAAGGCAGTCACCAAATGAAGTCGTCAAGAAAATGTACTGCATGAAAAGATGAAAGTTTACAGGCTGGTCATTCATCTGAAAAAAAAAGAAAAAGTTCCTGGTATTGAGAATTTTCAGTCTCTACATTGTAGCCTGTACTGTATGAGTGGTTTTGAAGAACAGGTGAAAAAGAAGAGTGCCTTCTGAAAGGACACCTTTCAGAGTCGTATGTTAATTCAATTCTATATAATTGTAATAACGATGCGTACAAAATGAATAAGTAATCATTTTAGGCGCAGTTGGCATTACAGTATGTTTTATTCTTTTTTGTATTTTAATCCTTAAGCACCGTTGGAGTGGAGCCGGTGTGCTTGGCTCCTAATGTATGACTATTTCATATCAGGGGATGAAGCTGTCTGTTCTGGTGATTGACACAAGACCAAGTTAAGAGGTGGTTTTGGAAATGAGTCCGCGGGGACCCTCAGGAGGAGTGATGGAGGAGGAGAGCCGAGCTCCAGGAGGAGCCGCGCCTTTTTAACCCCGCTCATTGCTATTCCGCTGCGCATGCTGCCGAGACGTGCAGACTGGTACCCTCGCGACACCGCGCCGCGCGGACACATCCCGCGGAGAGCAGCCCACAATATGCAGCGCAGAATACAGAAATTTAAACAGAACCCAATTAATAATCACACAGTTATTTCATATTTCATATCCTGTGCAGCGCTCAGCTGAACAAAGTTGGCATTACAATATTGCTGGGGAAAATACTTTATTTTCTGATAACGCCCCAGCCATACTGTAACATTTTGAACTTTTTTCCCCCATCTCTGCACGTTTGAGTTCGCCTGACGTTAATTATATGCTTTTCCCCTGGTTCTCCAGTGTAGGCACAGTGTGTAAAATATACATCATAGGAAGACCACCTAGGATTACTCATATGACTTTAATTATTTGTCCTATTTGAATGCAATGTTGAGCACAAACATGTGGGGAGAATTATAGCCATTGTTTGGCTATAGAATGGAACGGCCGGCCACCATGTTTACTTTGGAGTTTATTATTTGAAATTGGACACCACTAGTTTCGGATGCATACAGGACGGTACTTTCCTCAAAACACATGTTCAGCGATGCATTAGAAAGATTCAGTCCAGTCTTACAGAACGGAAAAGGAAAAGGATGTTAATTCTATAGTTAATTCTAAATGCTGACACTTTTGTGAGGTTGAAGGATGTACCTGTGTAGGCTTCTTGTCTGTGCATCTAGTGAAAGCTTCATTTGACACTTTTGATTCTGTTGTCTATAGATCCTCTTCTGTTGTGGCTTGGTTACAGCCCACTCTCTTTTACTAATAAGATAAATCTTGTTGTCACCTCAAAGGCGGAAATGGATGTTTTACTGATTTTGACATGTTCATTTAAAGTTGCTAATCAGATGTGAGTATGCAGAGCAGATTCCCATGGGCTCTCTTTGAAATGCAAATAAAGAGTGCAGACAGAGGTGAGCTGAATGTGGGTTCTGATACAGCAAGATCCGCAAGGTGTGAGGCAGTTCATTTCTCCCAAGAAATGTGAAAAGACGGCGCTTTATGTTCCCACTGTGCTTAATTCAAGATTTTATTGCAATTTGTTCATAACTCAGTTTGTTGCTTTGACGCTGTCTCATTACACTCCTTAGATGCACGTATACAAGAGGGAGATGGAAACAGTGTGTGATGTCCCATAAGTCCAGTCTCAGTTTAATTACATTAACAGAAATAATGAACACATGGACAAAATGTTCAAATTTGTATTCTTCCTGTTGTCACATGTTGCCTGTGTGATCAATGAGTTTGCAGTTATTTGTGCACAAATTGAATGGATATTTTAGGGTGTTCAGTGGTGCCTGGATGATCGCTGAACACAAGAGAATTAAAAGAATTATTTCCACTTGCTCTCTCACACACACACACACACATCCACATACTTTCCTATGAGACCAAACTTTTGGGACACCCTCTGTAGTGTGTAATACTAGGAAACACCATTAGCACAGGGCCGAACAGCATTCTTTCCAAGTCAGTATTGTGTTTGTGGTTCATATCAAAGGCCAATATCTTGTATCTGTCATATCAGCACCACTGCATGCAAGGAACCATAATTCAGCTCTGTATTCCTGTAAGTAGTGTGAGTTTAGACAGCCACTCACCAGCTATCAGTTTGATGGACAGTAAAGAGAAGGTCATTGTTTCTATAAATATATTTAGCATGAATAACATAATAAGATCTTGATACCAATAGCCAATGCTCTTCCTGCACGCTTGAGGGAAGCAGATTCAATATTTGTTAACCTAAAAAACTGGCCTCACGCGTCCTTTAGGTCACTCCAGAGAAGAAGGCAAAGTTATTATTAAAAACAAAGGCAATGGCATTTTTACTGATAAAAAGTTGCAGGACATCTTTGCGTGGATATTCACAGGAGTAGTCATGTGCAGTATTGTGGCCGTAAGAGATGTAGGAAGCAGATGCTACACAAACACTGGTGTTTGTATCAGTAAAGCCTGCATCAGCAATCCCTCGCATCTTTTAATGCACAACATGCATCTTATTTGTAAGGACGATACAAAGGTGTCTACGTGTAGAGCTCTTATATTGTTGCACATTGTTTTTCATTGCTTTTCTGAAAAAAAAAAAAAACGCATAAAAAGACAATATTATGTGACAAAAATGAAAAAAAAAAACAGAAACAAGAGACAGGTGCATGAAGCAAGTTCTGATTCAAAGAATATTCTTTTATTCTTTGAAATATGGCAGAGCACCACCTCGGAGTCATTCACATGCATAAACCCTTGCTGGCTGTAAATGCACCCGATAGGATAGTGTGTGTGTATATATATATATATATATATATATATATATATATATATATATAATATATATATATATATATATATATAATATAAAATATATTTATCACAAATACGTTTATCATAGTGAAATATATTTACCTGTCACTGAAGTAGTATTTTCTTAGCTATGGTTACAAGGAAACATCTCTAATTTATCTCTAGTTTATATTAATGGCATTAGTCTGACCTACTGTGGTGTTTTGAGTAGTGGCTCTTTCTAGATATTAGAGAGACATTCTTTGCAAAATCATTGATGTACTATTACACATGGGTGGAAGTATTTTGTTTTCATGTGTAATACGCACATTACTTTACTTTTACTTGTCAAAGTAATTGATCAACCTGATCATACTGTCAGATTCTCGCTCATGTCTGAATACACTGTAGGATAGAATATAGACACCCACACTTGGCCTGTTCTTTGGGGGACTGGGAAACAGAGGATTCCCGCACAGTAGTGCACAGTGCCAAGCATCGCTAAAACAAATAAATACTGTATTTCCACTGAGGGATAACATTTATTTATCTTTCATATGCCGACAGTATTAACACTGGAGCTTGAGAAATCATATTTCCTGTTCATCTTATTTCCAGAGCCCTCTCTGACAAGAATAACACAGAGAAAAAAAAATCCCAATAACCTCTTTAGCCAGACTTGGTAGTTAGCTCCAGCAGCAGTATTTTCGGCTCTGCTGGCAGCACACCTAAGCTCCAAAGGTTGGCCGTTGCATTCGAGGAGAGCTGAAAGAAGATATTATAAGATAATTCACTATGACTCTGAGCATTAAGTTAGCCAACCAGCTATAATCAGACAGTCTTGGGTTGTCAGATCTTGATCATAACAAAGAAGTATGAAAAATTGGCAAAAACAGGCAGGAATGGTTACTGAAAAATGCCAAAAATATCCTGTGCTGTATCCCTATTGGACAATAATATAAATGTCATTGGACAATGATATTTAGGTCAGAGGTTATGTGGCAGGAAGTAGGGGGTTGTACCCATGTGAAGTGAGTGAGACATGCTGTGTAAAAAAAAAAAAAAAAAAAAAATTCCAAAGTCAGTTGAAATACAGTGATGAGCGAATGAAGCCACAGTGAGTTTGAACTAGCTTTGCTCTGTTTGGAACTGATTGTGAGGTTTAACTGTATCCTGAAATTCATCTGATGGTCTGATGTTCGAAACTCACTGGTTCTGGCTGTCTGAAATTGGGTTTGTGTATCTGTTATCTAACTGCTTATGGCAGACTGGATCAAAGTAAAGTTTCCCTGGCAGACACAGTATATGTCTTTACTTTTTTGCAATATGAAGGTTCCTCTGTGAGCAGGAAGTGTATAGAACAGCAGAGGAGAATAAGTAGCCACATATTTATCAACACTGGACACATTTATCATTTGGGCACATTTATCAATAAATGAAAAAAGTTCCCCAATCCAACATGAAAACTGAAGATGGTAGCTGTGTAAACAAGCTGTCAGGCAATTGTAGTGGCATGACAAGAAAATGCAGACTTTCTGTTCTACATTTGTTTAGCCAACTGGTTAGTTGTGCTTTCTTACATCCATTGTGAAGAAGGACCATTCAACCAATGTGTAGTTTTGACTGTGTGGTATAGTTTAAACAGCTTAGTCTCCACGTTTCGGCCAGTAAACCACGTACATTGTTTACAAAGAAATATTCCCTTTAAATAAAATATGATTTTAGATATGATTTTTTTTGAGTGTAGCAGTCATATTACTGACGTACAACCAAGTTTAATAATAATTCCTAAATGCAAAGTTTTCTGAATGGAATAGGATACAACGGCTAGTCTGCTGATGATAAATTCAAAACACAACTTCCCATAAATATCATGGTGTGATGGAAGTAAAAAAAAAAAAAAACATTTATTAAAATTCTCATTCACATACAAGGTGCACTTGTGCCTTAAGTAATTTTAAAAGCTGTTTCTCTTATATAAATCCATATATATATAAATATATATTTCTCTTATAAAAAGTGAAAATAAAAGGCACCGCCATGTACACACATCACAGGAAACTCATCTATATAAGATGGGTGAAAATGACAGTCCAGCAATATTCCCTCTGGTCAGCCATGTCTCCTGGTGAAAGGAACTGGATTTCATTGCCAGCAAGCCATCAGCGGCAAAGCTGCTTGTGGATTTCCAGTGTCAGCAGTCAGATTGGTATTTCTGACCGTGCTCAATGGAGACTTGAGCACCATTTTCTGAATCTATGGAGTGGAAAACATGATTCAATTCCTGTTCAGCGCCTTCATTAACTAACCATAGAAAGCCATCCAACAAAATGTTTGTCACACAGAATGGGAGGAAATATTGTATGTCAGTGTTCACAATGACATTTTCTTGTATTGTTTCTTTATGTATGAATACCCATATATATATATATACATATACGCACACACACACACAAATAAATGAAAATTTCAATTAAAAAGAGCAATTAAACAACGAAGTGAGTTACCGGTTGTGCAGGACTTGAATGACCAGCTCTGGGTCTGTGTAATTGGCAGCAGTGGTTAAAACCCAGGCAGCTTTAGTGCTGTTGAATCTCTCCGGAGAGGCGTTTCAGCCCATGCTGTGTACCACCACTTAATGGGACACGGGAACACGATCCCTCGCCTGACTTTACTGCCAATCCATACGTGACACCCACTGTAGTCCCCATTAAAATTTTACAGGTCAGGAGCCTAAAAGGAAGTTGAAGAAATGTTCTTTTTCATTGCAAGTGACAAAAAGACCAGGTCAGTCCGTGGTGTAATGGCACAGTAATTAGAGCCCTCGTACTTGATAAAGTGTGACTGTAAATCAATGTTTGGCTAATTAATCAATATTTTAATCATTAGACCTTTTAATGAGAATTTCGTCTAATTCCCACAGACCCCCCAACCCCCCCACCACCACCATGTCAAGCGCAGCCACAGTTGTTATGGGTTACAATGAAAGTTTACTGCAGTGAGACTGTATTATTGCAGAAGTTCAGCTGTGGGGAGAACCTGGCCAATCTCAGCATCATGTGAGAGCTTTCACTGTGCAGAGGCTTTTACACTACCTACACTACCAACCTAACTCCCTGTCTTCTTTTTCACCTCAAACACTATATAAATCTAATGTAATAAACTGTCTTTGAGATGTAACTAGCTAATAAAGCCTTTTGCCTGTTGCCATTTAGTCCTTACCACCTTTCTTAACTGCAAGATGAAGAGCATTTCCATACTTTCATTTCAAACCTTTCAGCTATGTCATGTATCTTCAGTGTGACCCCTTCTGCAAACAAGAGCGTCTTTCCTGATGTGTTCCAACAAAACAGCTTTTGTGCTGAAATGGAATGAATCACCTCTAAGGTCTCCCTCTTTGCCTGCTCTTCCAGGAAGAGGTGTGACCAGTAGCCACTGGATTCCACTTCACCTAAAGGCAGCATTTCTCTGATGACCCACTAGAGGGCGATGGAGATGGAATAATCATATGCACTTTGACACAGTATAAATGGCTGGCTAACCCTTCTTTATTTTTGACTTAAATGTGAATACAAGTTGAAGCAAATCTGTAAAATTAATGAAATGAAATAACTGGGAAAAAAAATTTTGGTAGAGGTTTTTTTTTCCATATCGAGTAACAATAACTGAATGAATCAGTCGAAAATTATGTGTTTACTTAATGAACTACTTTTATGACTATGCTAAAAACACCGATTATTAGTCATTAGTTTGAACATTTGTAATGGCAACAGCTCAGTGGGAAACATTTTGGTGATACTATCTGGTAATTATCTAGCTGGAAAGTGGTGATTGTAGCATATGCTTACCTGTCTTATGACTGTGTGGGACTAATGGTGAGTTATTTCAATCTACCATATTTGAAGTATGTCTTTGTTCAGACATAATATGCAAAATGTATGCAGTAACTGTTAAAGTGTTGGCTTCTCATAAAAATAGAAAGGCAATATTTTATTTTACGTTCATGTTGGGTAGGGCTTTTGGCACAGGAGTTTATGTTCATATTCGAGTGCCAGTGGTGTGGGGTTTTCTGTACCATTAGGACAGGGATCAATGGTGCAGAGATTTGCTGTGCTTTTGAATTAGGAGCCAATGGTGTGGGGTTTTGCTGTACCGTTGAAGCAGGGACCAATCATGTGGGGTTTTGCTGTACTACTGGGGCAGGAGCCAATGATGTGGGGTTTTGCTATACTGTTGAGGCAGGAGCCAATAGTGTGGGGTTTTGCCATGCCTGTATTTGCCTGTATGGCTGTATTTCAATGGAGTGTTTGCTGTCATTTTGAAATTGCATGTCAGTGCTGATTACTATGGAGGGAATAAAATGCTAAAAGGTTCCTGCAAACCAGATGACACTAGCTTTGCCACACTGCACAGAAACCCATTTTAATGAGGCCAGTCTTAAGAGAAAGCCTAGTTATGGTAAGATTGATATTTCTCTTGTCTGATATCAATAATATTTGGTTTTTGTGATAGTGTGACTCTTAGGCAGCCTAGATATGTAGCAATGTGATCATGTTCCCATTGTGCTCAGCAGTAAAAGAAACATAGTGGGCTCAGTTTAACTGCTTCCAGGAACATTTCCACGTACCGTTTGGCACTGAAAGTGATGGATCTCATCAGAAGTGAATCCAAATCAATCCACCCAGTCTTGTTCGTTTTTGCCTGGGAGCTTTGCTGCATTGGTGGGATGTGTCAAAGAGTGTTTCTGCGGTGGAAGAATTTCTGTTCCAAAACAATTTACGGTCCGAGAGACCTTGGACTGATTTCGCTTCGGAAGGACTCTCAGTTCTCAAAGGCTGTGAAGGTAGTGCCAGCTCTGGATGGCATCCATAATGGATGAAAGGTAAGGGGAGGCCAATCAATCTTTTTAAACCGCCCGAAGTGCCCTTTAGACATCTTTAAATGTTGTTTTAATGATGCTGTTTTATGAGCGATGCGGTTTAAGAGATTCATTTTGAAAAGAAAAATGAAAGCGATGAAATGGATTGAGCAAAATGTTTTGCGTGTAAGTGAATTCCATCCAGATGCATTATGGATAATCCGAGAGGAACTGGTTTATACATCATAAATTCATCTGCATTATATATTTATTTGTAGTTACATGCTAAAAATGTGTAAAAATATAAAATATATGAGATTATAAATATACATTTTTATTTATATAAAATCTATTATAAATATATTCCATTTCTGTTCTATTTCAACTTTTTCTGTTTCTGTTTCAACATTGCAGTGGTTTTTTGGTTTGTGTGCATGAAATTCATTAATCTGAAGTTCTCCATGGTATTGATTTTTTTGTGTTATTTTTCCTAGTGAGACAGCAGTGTTTAGGTAGGTAGTAGTAGTATTTTACTAATACATCCTTATAGCAAGAACATTTATAAGCAACACCATTTTTTCACTGGGGCCAAAATATAGTGCAGGGCCAAAGAACATTGTGCTTCTTGACATCACTTTTTCAGACACATTGATGGTTATGTACACCCGTCTGTCTGAGAGTTCATGGAACTCACATGTAAAATCGCATATTTTTCTGCTTCTGCTCAGAAATGTTTTCTGAATTCTGAGTATTAATCTGAGTGGGGGAAACACAATGGCCATAGCAACAGTAACTGTTTACCTTTGGGCTACACCATCAAGGCCAAACTTCTTCTTCCCATGAGTATTTGTGAACTCAGAGACAGTGTTAATGTACTGCACCATCTGTCAGAATACACTATCTTTACATGCTAAGAAGTAGGAGGCCCTCTCTGGTTGGGTTATTAGATGGTTCCTGTGAGCCAATCACGATGAACAAATGCCTTTAAACAAAGGCATCGCACAGGCAACCAATGATTTGACAGCTGTGACCATGATGTCACCTTTAAAAATGGTATCACGGAAGGAATGCAAATTAAGAATTCAGATTATAGATGTTTTTGTATTGATTGACAAGATTTTAAACAATGAGTTATTGAAATATGAATCTGTGCTCAAGAACCAATACTAAAAAATTTAAGGTTACCTTCCCTATGTACTGTGAAAGATGTAATTCCGTATTTTTGTCATAACACTTCATAGGAGTTGTTCGCCTCTAAATGGTTAGAATTAATTAAATGAACGCATACACTGCCACTGGACGATTCCAGGAACTTTTTATTGGTCAGGTGTTTCCTGCATGTGATAATGAGACATTAAAGCGCAGAGCTGGGCATTATCCACTCATAATTGCACACCTGGGTGTTGTAAGGCCTAG
The DNA here is from genome assembly GCF_013368585.1 of Megalops cyprinoides. Classification (NCBI taxonomy): domain Eukaryota; kingdom Metazoa; phylum Chordata; class Actinopteri; order Elopiformes; family Megalopidae; genus Megalops; species Megalops cyprinoides. The sequence continues at coordinate 32,469,140 of NC_050596.1, read as the reverse complement.
GGGCTGCCGGCCAGAGAACATCTTGCCCCCGGTGCCCAATTATGTGGGTAGTGCAAAGAAAGATCTGTGATGCCTTTATGAAAAGTCTCACTTATCTGACTGAAATAGGCTTTGACATGCTAAGGTGATGAGCACCATTAGATGAGGAAGGCTTTATTCCTGGCGTTTGGTAGAGCCACATGTTCTGTAGCTTAATTGTATGGTTGAAAACCCACTACACTTCAAAACAGGTGAGAATATGACCTTACGTGGATTCGTATCTTGAAGAAAGCGAACGCGAATGGCAATTTTGCATTTGAAGATCCATTTGATTAGCCTATTTTGATGAGCTGAGTGTCTCTGAGCATCATAGAATTCTCAGCCTCAGCCACACCCCCTCCTGTTTCCATGCAGTATGGACCAAAGAACTCATTATTACCCCATCATATAGATTTTACTTTTTGAACAATATGCAATACTTTCATCCAGCGATGGTTGTTTGGTGTTCCGGTCACTCACAATGGCTGTCAGAGATTGAGTTTTGTTCTGATTGGCCCAGACAGAACTGTGGAGGTGGCTTGACAGTTGAGCTGCGCATTATTGTTCAAGCAGAGTTCAGTGTTTTTGGAGAGAGTTGTTTTCTTTACATAAATCTTAAACATGATTTTACAGCTGTTCAGTCTGAAGGTTCTAGATGTCAAGTATCACATGTCAAAGTATCACTTTTAATAAATTGCATTTATATTTATACGTGCAAGAATTGACATGGAAGGTCTAATAACCGTTAGAGTAGCGATTAAAAATATGTCCATCGCTCTACAGATGTGTGTTGATTTGGGAACGGGCTGAAATATTGCAATTCAGTGTGCGTAATAATGGTAGAGCAGTCAGGCTTCGATCATTTGATGGAAATCAGTCAGGTGCCAGGAGAGGAGAGCGTTGTTTTACTCTGACTGTACTCAGACTTGGTCAAACCCACACCTTACCCACCACCAACACCAGCACCCCCCCCCCCCCCCCCCCCCCCCAAAAAAAAAAAAAAAAAAAGCTGCAGCATGTTTCTCTGGGTGCCTGTGGTGATGGCCTGACTGGAGCCTGATGTCACTGATGGGGGAAGTTGCTCATTCAGAGTGACTGTCCGGGTTCCCCAAAATCCCCCACACAACAGCCCCACGCCCCCCAGCAGCGACCTAGGAGGGAGGAGCAGACTTGCCTCTCTACTCTCTGCTCTAGGCATGATGGTGGGGGTAGGCCACAGTAACTCATTAAGCTGCACTCTTGTCTTCTACTTTAAATCAGACCTAATATTCATCTCTGTCTCCCTCTCTCTTACCATCCCTCTGTCCTTCTCTCTCCCTTTCTCTCTTCCCTCCCTCTCCTCTTCTCTCTCTTTCTTTCCTAATTAGCAGTATTTTGTCATTTCGCCAACACAAGCCACTGCAGGTTTCCACATTTCTGTATTGCATTGCATGGCTTTGTGTTTTTTCTTCCATGATAGAGATGGAAAAAATTCATTCATTCAGAACAAAATGAAAGAGAACAAAAGACAAGGGAAGTACCATACATACGTGTGTGTGTGTGTGTGTGTGTGTGTGTGTGTACATATACATACATGCATACGTATATACATATTTGAGGTGACTACTGTATTTTATTTGATAAGCTGAGTAATATTCAATAACTTGACGAAAACACGCACACCACACCGTCCATGAGCTTGCACTGCCTGTCACAAAATCTGTCATGTTGGACAGTGAACATCCTCATAAATCCTCTCATGAAAATGGCACAAAGTGGGAGAAACGACACAGAGAAGAGAGAAAGACTCAAGGTGTATCCACAGATCTCAGAAGTGACACAAAGCCGCGGGGCGAACAGCTTCGCTTCTCCTTCTATGGTTTTATATGGGTTACCTCCACTAACTTAAATGAGGTAAGATAATCTGAAAGAGGTTAATTATAATGACAGCACCCTGGTGTAGCTAAATTGTTACTATAGTGACAAACTGATGAGTTAATCACGGATGCAGGGAAAGAGCTACGGTGGAAATTTGACATGGAAGATCTTTTTTTTTTTTTACGAGGAGAGGAAGAGATTGGACACTAAAATGGCTTTAAAATGGCTCTGAATGTAAGGTAGTCAGCCCAGTATTTCACAGTAGAGCCTGGAACTGAACCTGAACTGAATCAGTGCTGTACGTGACACAATATGATTTGGATCTGTGTTAAATGACTATTCTTTGCGTTCTTCTTAACATTAGTAATATGAATAATGAGAAGATGATTTGTATTTATATTTTTTTGTTTTTGTTTGGCAGAAACACTCAGACTTACAAGGTGCATGATGCAATAATTTTGAATCACATCAGAAACAAGAACAGAAAATATATATTAAACACAATTAAACAGCAAACAATTAAAATAAATAGGTGGTACAGTGAAAACTGTGATGAATAAAAACATAATTAAAACATGGTGTTTAGCAATTATTCTTAACTAACCATACTAATGTGAATGTCAAACCTAAGAATAATCAACAGAAGCAGCATGACCTTAATGCAGATTTACCATAACCAGCTTGGGTTGTTGGGTTAGATAGCTGCATAAAATATGTAATTATTTTATTTGGCTGCGGTAACATTAATACAACAAACCCTCCATAATAAATCTGTATTCAGAATGAACAAAGCTGTGTTTTTATTTCCTTGAATTGTAGTAGTGTCTTTCAGCTACTAAATTGTAAAGGATGAACCCAGCATTGAATTGTGGGATACATAGTGTGAATCTCATCAAATGCATTTCAGTCAATCAATATGCATCATTTACTTCCATTAGTGTACCCTTTTCAGGGTTTTCACACAATGGTGAAAGTCTGGGAGTGACATACAATCAAATCAACCTGTCAATCAAATGTGATTTGAGAAAGGACTTTTAACAAAGGAGATTTCTCACAATACTTCACAGACCACTTTTCCTGCAGAAAGTGTGTTTTCACATGTATAACTTGAAAAGAGGAGCATTGATGCCTTGGCGGCCGAAAAAAATGATCAAGTGTGACGGTAGAGGAGGCAATGAGATGTGATCAAACCGCCCTTGATCTGCAGGAGAGAGATGTCCCAACCGAACACCTTACTGTTACTTATATAGCATGGTTTAAGTGATTTACTCTTCGGCAAACAACAAACCAACAAAGAACTGACATATAAATGAAGAAATAATTGGAAAATTTCCCCTCTGACCCCCTTTAGGCAACCAAAGCTAAACTATAGCTTCAAATCCACACTGTTTTGGTAGGTTGTAGAGTTGAAAGAACTTGATTTGTGAAATTAATAACTTGAGCTACACTAAGAAGCTAAACCATGACAACTGCCCTCGGTTTACGGTATTATCAGTCGCTTTTGTGGGAACATGGAAAACAAGCAAAAAGCTCAACATGACTTCTGTGCTGATCAAGAAATTAATCATTATGCAAGTTAGCTGTGAATAATGGTTCTCTTTCTTTATTTTGTTGATTATGTGTCCTTTTTGGTTCTTGGTTTGGAAAAAAAAATATGTGCACTCAAACTACATATTGCCCAAAGTCTTTATTGTCTCAGCTAATATCCAACAGCCATTATGGCGATGTGCTGTCCCCGGAGTCTAATTCATAGACACTCATAACTGTGAGCTATGAATGGATACAGAGTCATTATTCTCCAGGGCTGTGTGGTGTATATTGAGGTCGTGCATGCATGAATTGTGAATAACCTCGCACACTTGCCTCGCAATGTCCAGAAAACCAAAGTGTGGAAAAGGGGCATTATTTACTGAAAGTGGGAGTTTATCCTCAAAGAGTTACAGTATTTCACAAGAGGGATTTCTGACCTTTCTAACGGCCAGAAGAATGTCACTGAGGGTTTAAGGCAAAGTAATGCAGACATATTTAACCAAGCCTTCAAAATCTTTGACATTTCCTCCGACGGTGCCACAGGATGGCACCTTGAGTGCTTTGTCACGACCGTCCTCGTCGGCCGAGGAGACTGTGAGGCTGTCACACATGTCAGCGTGGCTCTGGGCGGCCATTCCGGACTCTCAAAGCCAGCGATGACGGCCCATTCTGCCTGGAGAAACACGCAGCACAGCCCTGGTGTCTGCATAACTCAGTTACTTGAATGAAAGGCGTAAGGCGATAATTTCCTGCCCGTTACATTACTGTGTAACACCTAGCAGACAGCCCTATCTGAGGGAAACTACACAGCTTACATTGTGAAAACTATCCATTGGTTCAGCTGGATATTTACCGAAGCAGTGCAGGTTAAGTACCTCGCTCAAGGGTACAACAGCGGAGAACCACCCGGGACTCAAACCTCCAACCTCCTGGTTACGTACTCATTTCCTTAACCTCCACACTGCTGCCCACACTAAAAGGCCTGTCTGCTTTTGTCTTTAAGAAGCCCGCAGCCCAGGAGCGCAGTGTTAACCAAATTCTCCATTCTCTACAGAGTCTCACAGGGGACTATGGAGTCTTACACAAGGAGGTTTAGAATAACAAGCCGTATACGAGGCGGGCTTTGAAGTAGAAGAACAGGCAGGGTTAATGACTCAATGCGAAGCTCTGACTTATGGGGGGAGGGAGAGGAGCACATTCAGGCTTCCAAAGAGAGAAATGAAATAGCTTTTTATTTCCATTAATGCTGAAATATATTTAACTCTTTTAACTGTACCTTGATGTGCATCTCTTGATCTTGCCAAGAGCCTCAGACCCACTAGAACATGTCTCTTCTGTCTGGAGCTTGTCTGGCTGTCTTTTTTATCTTTATATTTTATGTGCATATTTTTTTTTTTTTTTGCAATGTGCAACATCTAGAAAATTCTACATGTGAAAGCATGTTTGTTTTATTCAAACCAGTGGATTTCTTTTCTGCTGTTAAAAAAAGCAAATTGACATTAATGTATGGTGAGGAAAAGGAGGGAGTGGATGGTGCAGTGGGTTAACAGAGAAATGGGTTTTACATCTAATGGAATCCGGCTTTGAAGTCGAAACCAAACCTGTCTGCATCGAGATCACAGCATCTTCAGAAACACTGCTCCTGCACTTGATAGGTAGTTTGCAGAGTATATTTCAAATATTTATTTTATTTATTTTTGACATATAGTTAATTCAAATTCAAATGGAAACAGTTGAAATTAGATGTTTGACACCACCAATGCACAACCCTTTTTGGTCCAAATTTGAACCCCCCCCCCCCCCCCCCCCAAGTATAAACATGTCAACATGTTTCATGAAAAAAGAATTGAATTAAACACCATAAGGCCATTGAAAGAGAACTTGCATTTGAATATTTGAATATTAGTAAAATAAGGGCACATATATGCATACACACATACTATCTATTTATCTGTCCATCTATCCACACACACACAGACATACATTTTTAATGGTGTTACACAGTTCACCGCAAATGCTCAATATTGTCTTTTGAAAAAAGGAAAACGTTATTTGTGTCATATAACACATCATTTATCATCACATTTATTTTTTGGTTTCCATCTTTGTGCGGAGCGTTGCATTTATTCGTGGTGTGCCTCTGTCCCCCGGCGTGATTAGAGACCACCTCACAGAGCCGCCGGTATGTCAAACTGCATCTTAACCACGACTGGCTAAACTGTTTGCAGCTCATCTCCGCTGAAGCAGAACTAAAATCTGGAAGTAATCAGCTAGCGGGGAACATGAGAAATTCTCCAGAAAACACTTTAACGCCGCTGGAGCCCACTGCTCTTCGAGATTGGATTCAGGTACCTAATCCCAGTCGGCAGCTCCCCCGCCTCCCCCCGCCCCCCCCGCTCCCTCTCTCTCGCACAGAGGAACGGAGCCGCCCCAGGGTGCCGGTGGGAGCCGAGCGGCTGCAGCGTCTGACACCTGCTGGGTGCTATAAATATAAAACTGTGGCTGCCATTGTTCGTTTGCGCTTCTCTCACACGCCGCCCTCTCTCTCTCTCTCTCTCTCTCCCCCCTCTCTCTGGCTTTTCAAACGATGTTATCCGTAGCGAAGGGCGCCGCTGTCCGCACGCTATTGAATAAGCGCTGCATCTAAACAACTTAACCGCTATTTTCCGCTGAGTAAAATGACAGTCAATGATCGCCGTAGCCGCCTATGCTGCGAAGTGCTTTCTGTCATTGCGAAGACGATGATAGCGGTGGCGCGCATCTAAGAGAAAATATTTCTCGATTACAGTCTCAAAAAAAACTGACAGACCGTTATGTTTGGGCCGGAACTGTCTTTCACATTTGTTCAATGTCATATTACATACATTAAAGGGAACGAGAAGTTTACCGAATCAGTCGCTCTAAAGTATGTGCAGAGAAGCCTGTTCAGCAGAAACCCTGGCACAGACGCGAGCGTCAGGCGGGTTTTGGAACAAGCACAGGGTGTTAATATTTATTTCCTGGCAATCTGACCTGGTCAAATTCCTTAAGGTAATTAGATTTAGCCCACAGGTTCCTGTAAGTGCTGAGGTGTCCTGGTAAAACTCAATATCCTGGTAGATGTCACTGCCAGTGGAGAGTTCTGTTTGAAGTCCCCTGAGACCGGAGCCACACATTGCCGACGAAAAGGTGGGGGCCACATGTAGGCTACTCAGAATGATACTAAACATTGCCTTTGGAAAATAAAAAAACGCTTTAGAGGGAAATCCTTCACATTGCGTTGTGCATTACTGATAACTCACACTCACATATACATATACATTTCAAACATGTATTAAAGCCTAAATGATCTTACTATGTAGGCCTACAGATAGATCATTTGAATTTCTACACATGTTGATATTATAGATAATATACGGGCGCAATTGACAATCTTTCTTGATTCAATAGCTCTACCCCGTCCTCCGTTACGGTGCAATGCTGGCACCGGCTGTTTCCCCGCTGTTGGCGGATCTGCGCTTTACAGATGATCTCCCCTGTATCTGGAGTGTGCGGGGCTATGACGGTGGCAGGCGATAACACCGCCGGCGCGGGGCATCAGAGCCTCGCTGCCCCCTCCCGCCATCAGCAGCGTGCCGCCGCCGTTCCCGGCTGCTGTCGCTCTCCGTCGGAAAACGCGGATTACTGTCAGCTCTGGAGAGGTTTCGCAACGTGCGCCGCTCTCTGAACCAAAGCGCTTTTTCTTCTCACACCCGTGCTGTCTGCACGCCGCGCCTCCCGCTCCGGCGACGCTCGGGAGACCGCAGCGCTGGTGTGCACAGAATCAAACACGATCCTTTCGGAAGCGGCTCTTAATCGCATGTGCCCGGCATCACACTTCCCGCCTTTCTTTGTGTTTGTAGATTTGACGGTTGTGTGTTTCTGCCCCCTCCCTCTCGCTCACTCCTGTCTTTGATTTTCCCCTAGAGACGCCATGCTGAGAGAAAGACAGGGCGGCTGAAGCGCGCAGAACCGGCGCTCCGCCGGCCCCAGCCTCCCCGCTCTCACACGCTGGAATGACCGCATTGACGGGAGGAGAGGCCTGCGCGTCGTGATTATACTGCCGTTTTAGTCAACATAAAGCTAAACACAGTTAATTTTTCCATTCGTTTGCCTTGTTTTTTGTGGTTCACATAACTCAGTTGGATTTAAGGAATAGTCTACTCCAAATTCACATTTAAAAAAGTCAGTGAAATCACGACTTACAAATGTAATGCAAGATAACATCAAGATTGTAAGTGCCTTTCTAACCACCTAAATAGTTTTAGATATGTAGCTGTCTAATTTAGGCAGATATTCATTCTAAGCCTGGAATGCTTTTCTCATCATTTGAAGGAAGGATAGTTTGTGTGTGTGTGTGTGTGTGTGTGTGTGTGTGTGTGTGTGTGAGAGAGAGAGTGTGAATGTTTTTTGGCTTTGTTGTGAAATCAGGGAATTAACACTTAAATATAGAATATAAAACCCAACTGTAGTAAGGAAAAAAATAATTTTCATAGTTTCATATGGAGATTCATGGTTTCATTGAGGGTGGGGTGAAAAATACTGAGTTGAAAATCATGTCACATACTTTCATAGCCACAGTTATCCTTACTGCCACACCGAGGGCTGGAAATGGCTCCATGCCAGGCACTAAGCACCAAATGCCACCGAGGTTACAGAGATGTTACTTTCCGGAGAAATACAGAAATATTAATAATATATGCTAAACTTGTGCTGCCCATGTAAATTGATCATTGAAATTCAAAAGAGGCTCTCTAACCCTGGACAAGTAGTTAAGTAATTAAGCCTGCATTGTAGCGGGAAGGAAACCTTTTTTCATCTCTGCACAGAATATAAAGGAAGACGTGTTCTACCCTTACCACTGCTGGCCTGATCACGGTTATCCAGAAAGGTGTCAAACGCTACTCTAAAAATCTGAAAAGAGCAAGTGCTTTACCAATGAATCTTTACCAAAAAAATGTTACTTATCTATAATGATATGTTTCTTTATAAAGACTGGAAGGCAACTGCAATATGGTAAAGTTGGTCCAATCTAATGAATGTCATTATCCTTAAGAGTGTGTCGCGTAGGGGGAGAATGGAGTGACTGAACAAATATTGCTCTCTATTGTCGCGGTGCGGTTGGATTTACTCGGCTGTTAATTTGCATTAATAGTCCTTGCTCGTTTGTGCTGGTTCTGGAATTGGCATCTTGCGAGAAACTACTTCTGTCAGCCTCTGGAACCAGGCCAGACCTCATTCAAAATCAGTGTCAAAGCCAAATTTATTATCCTCGGTTATTAGCGTAAGAAGGCTGTTTTTTTTTGTTTACTAAGCCTAATTCACTTCTAATTACAGCCACTATGAAATAATTACTATCCGTGGGACAAGTGCAGGGGCTGAATGACTTACAAAAGATCAGTGGGGTTTGGGAGAGAGGCTGTGTGAGATGTCACTGAAAAACAGCTTGCCCCGGTGTTGTGAGCAAATTAAATCTTTCAGCACAAGAGAGCAATAAAACTAGTCAAAAAGAACAAAAGAAGCCTAATAGGAAAATGGCTTCAGCGCGTCTGCATTGCACGCAGACACACAGGGCTGTGCGGCATCTGATCTCATTGTATGCATTGCACAATTGCGGTTTAACATTATCGTGGCTGTTAAATTGCCATTTCATGTCCAGGTTTACTGTCGGCACGTTTTGAGGTGACCTGTGCCAATAAATATGTATTAGACTTTAAAACCCGCTTTTCCAAGGGGTCGCGCACGCTCTTGTCTTTAGACCCTCTCCTTGACAGCTTTCTGCATGAGGCCAGGCTATTTATAACCCACACTGCAGCCTTAGCCAAATCTGCAACAGCTGGGAAAAAAATTGGGATTAATCTGTAAATGATATGGCATCTATTCAATAAAAGGTTGACTTGCAGACAGCTTGGTTATAAAAACATTAATGTTTTTTCACTGCTAGGAAATGTTGGAATGTTGTGAGAAATTCCTAAATTTTAAAAGCTTGTTTTTTGGTAAGTATACATGTGGCAGCTGTGATAAAATAAAGGAAATGTTGATGGTTTTAAAAATATTGTGACCATGTTGGCAAGAGGTTTATTTTCAGGGGATAGATTGGGAATATATTCGGAAATGGATTTTTTTTTTAATCTGAATTAAATCTGAATTTAAAAAAAAAATGTCAAATGAATTAAAAATGTCATTGAGCAAAAAATACACAATTAAACAGATTGGTTTTAATTAGTACTACACATTTGAAATAATACACAAGGTACTAAACATACAGATTCTAATTGTCTTCATCATAAGATTATTGCTTTCCTCAGTGGAATAATCACAACTGTAAACCTCTTTCATTCTCTGAAAAAAAAAATGCATAAAATAAAACAATGATGGCTTTTAGATGACAAGTGCATCCTTTAAAAACAAACAATCTGCTGGATTTAATCAAAATCTACAAATCATTTAAAGCAAAGGTGTGATTCAGTAAAATTAAAAGAAAACCAACAAACAAAAAAAGGGTAATCTGCCACAGTGTAATATAAAAGCAATGCCTGGATTCATTTAAAACCACTAAGTCATCAAGCCAGTAACTTTGTTGTAATACACCTCTAGATACATTTAGAAAGGTTTGATCTTTTTGATTGAATACCACTTTCTCCTAAGATGACTTGGCGGTTTTGATTGAATCCAGAGGTAAATCAGTTTGGTCTCCCAGAATGCCATTTGCTTTTAACATGGCTCTGACAACTGTAATTTGTAAATGTGTGTGATTGGACTGCCCACCCCCACTCCACCCCCCTCCCCTCGGACAGGCTGCCATGTTTGTTCCCCTGACGTCAAGGTCATGACACGCCTCCAAGGTCAGGACACGCCTCCACTGCTGCCCGTGGACATCAATATGAGCAAGATTCTCTCCAAATAACATTTCTATGACAACCAATGGGAAGCATGTGACTGGGATATCCTTTAAACAGTCGCGTTCTTTTGTAATCTGTCTTCGGAGTGTTTCAAAGCCACTTCCTGTGTGTCCCCTGTATGTGCTGTGTGGTGTGTGTCATCACTGCAGAGGCTTACAGTGTGCAGGTGTTAGAGGTGCCACATTTGAAGTTCTGACAGTTCAAGGAAACGGGAGGCGCTGCGGTATTCAGAGCCGAATGAGGCAAGGTCAGCGATCCGGCTCGGCTCTGCGTCCCGGCCAGGGGCCGCGCACCGAACGCCAAACCCGCCGCCGAACGCCACACCCGCCGCCGAGCCCTCGCTCGTCTGTCCTCAGAGGGGGCAGCGCGATAAAAACACCACGGCGAAAATAAATCTGAGGCGCCAAATCAAAGCAGCGGAGTACGCCGGCTCGCGGGCCAGGGCCTCCCGAAAACCAGCCCTCATTTGCAGTTTAATACATACCATTATATACGTCGGGGAGCTAATATCGGCGGGGCTCTCCCGCCGCCCGTGCGGGGCTGATTGACCCCCGCTCTGGAATCAGTCCCCTCTCCCTTGCCGCACCTGGGGCCCGGGGGCCGGCGCGGCGGCTGTCACCGGCGGTCGCCGCGGCGAGGGATTGATGACAGCCATTCACTGATGAAGCTGTGTACATCATTTCTGTCCAGGGCTGCTCCGGCCAGATGGGCCCTGACCATCCATCGCCTGTCAGGGGCACATCTGTTCCACTCCCTGCTCAGAGTGCTAACAAGTCGCCCGCTCTCCGGGAGGAGGGTGCGGGGGGGGGGGACAGGGGGAGGACACACTGACGCACGCGCTCTTTTAAAGACACAGCAATGCCCCGCGGGGGGGTGGAGGGGGCGGGGAGTGGGGGGGCACACCATTAGGCCCCCGATTCTGAATACACGAGGAGGCCTCCCCACAAACTGCCGCTGTCACCTTGGGCTGGACTCTCACCGCTCCGCATGACGCCGAGCGTTTAGTCTCTCAGTCAGAGCCCACAGATTCCGGAATGTTCCATTGTTCATTTTTTGGGAGTATTTTTTTTTGTGCTTTCTGGCTCCCGAATCCTCTGCTAGCCACGGGAGCTTTGGCGAGGTGTCCTTTTCCCTGCGTCTGACAAGGGCGTGGAAAACGCTGAAGAGAGGGACGCGGGCGTGCCTCTCCCCTCCTCTGCTGGCAGGCCACACACAAAGACACCGAGCCGAATGTCCTCGGATTCACCCGTCACTCTCACACCCTCAAACTGCAGCAGAGGAAAAGGAGATACATAATTCATTATGCTGTGTCAATGAAATATATTGCAACCATTAACATTTATATTATATTATTAATTCAACAGTAGGCTATTATTGAATTAATAGTAATGTTAATTGTAGCATTATGTTATTTTCATAAATTATATCTATAATTTACATTATGGATACAATTACATTGTATTTATGGAAAATAAATTTAATGACATACAAATAATTAATATATTGATTAACATATCTTTATGTATGTGTAAATATCTTCATATACTGTAACGTGACTTTTCAGTTGAAACAGTAGTTTCTTCCTACTTTGAAAACCACTGGTATGTAAATTTCTATTTTTTAAACATTATTGGCGTGAATAATACAGGAGTATTCAATTTAAAAAATGAATATGTGAACTGAATGTAAATCTTGGACAATATTTTTCCCCCTGACCTGACCCTGAAGATCTTGAGAACTGGAACTGTACTATTTTTATAAAAATCGTTTCATTCTGTAGCAAACATGCATGGAACAAAGTCCATTTTCTTGCTCCCCTAACATGTAATTTTTATGTTCTGATTATTTAGTTGATTTTTTTTTTGATATTTAGAATAAAAGTGAAAAGCAGGCCCTGACTCTGGTTTAGAGAGAGACACGTTAGAGACAGAGACATTAGAGACAGAGATGTTAGAGACAGGGACGTTAGAGACAGAGAGATATTAGAGACAGAGAGATGTTAGAGTCAGGGAGATGTTAGAGTCAGAGACGTTAGAGTCAGAGACGTTAGAGAGAGACATTAGAAACAGAGAGACATTAGAGACAGAGATGTGAGAGACAGAGAGACATTAGAGACAGAGAGACGTTAGAGTCAGAGATGTTAGAGACATGTTAGAGAGATTCCTGCTCTGTGAGAGCACATGGGCTGTAGAGGCCTCCTGACTGCTGCTGGCTGCGGGTCACTCTGTGTATTGTAGTGAAAGGATGGCTGACGTGCAGGTGATGGGCACACCGTACGGCCTGGGCCCACCCACGCTCAGGCCCCGCCCTCACTCCGGCCACACCCACGCACTCTGTCCCCGTCCGCACTCTGTCCCTGCCCTCACTCTGGCCCCGCCCGCGCTCTGGCCCCGCCCATGTTCCAGCCCTGCCCTCACTCCAGACCCACCCACTCTCCGGCCCCGCCCGCGCTCTGTCCCTGCCCGTGCTCCGGCCCTCCGGCGGGGGCACACTTAGCCCTGCAGAGTTCATAAGCCCCACTGCGAGGGAGCAGTGAGTGTAGGAGGAAGCCGCGTGAAGTTATTCATTGTCTCGCGACTCAGTTCTAATCACCGCGCTCAGCGTGACTGACAGAGGCGCTTTCCGCCGTGATTGAGAGTATTGATCCCCTCCCCTCCCCCCCGCCGGCGGCGTCAGAGGCGCCAAATCACAACCTTCACTTTCAAAAAACCTCTTCATCTGCCTTAATCATCTGATCAATAATTAGCGTCAGGATAGTGGATCTTTGACTAAGCTATCTCTGACAGATTTTTTTTCTCCCCTCTCTCCTCCCCCACCCTCCTTCTCTCTCTCTCTCTCTCTCTCTCTCTCTTTCTCTTTTTCCTCCTCCGCTCTCCTCTGCAGAAGGAATCTGCTGAGTCAAGGTGATCTGAAGAAGGGGGGCAGGGGGTTTTTGAGGGAAGGGTGTCCCTGGCAGGTGTGACTTCCAAACCCGTGGGTTCCACATAGCTCCACCCCTGCCCCCTGCCCCCTGCCCCTCCCCCTCCCCCTCCCCCACCCCCGCCCCAGCCCCCCTCTCCTCCACTGTCACGCAAGATCGGCCGCCCTGCTGTCACCTCCACCAGTCCCTGTAGCGTGTGACTCTCAGCTCTCAGACTGTGATCTCCCAGCTTGCAATCATAGCATCGGCAGAAGCCATTCATTTTGCAATGGTTACCATGACTGGAGTTTAAGTTTAGTAGGGTCAAATAAACCTGTGTCAGCCTAACAGCGCATGTTGGATTGTAATACATTTGCCAAATAATGGCCGAATAACTGTGTTTCCATGTGAAATGCAGGGAACTCTGGTGAAACTGTCGCTCTCAAAATACGGCATATGCCTTCAATCCTTTTAAAAGAGCAAGGGTTTCCTCAAAGGTTGCATTCGGTCTTCAGTTGTGAATCCCAGCCCGGGAGCAGCCACATTGTGGTCATCCTCCTTCAGGGTTGAGGCCTGCGTTTGCTGGTGCGATTCCTGTGGGGGTGGGGGGGTGAGTGAAGCCACACCCTCAGCCTGCCCCTCAGCCTCGGGCCACCAGAGCAGTCGTCTCAGCCGTTAGCCCTGCGCTCCGGAGGGGGTCAGTGATGCGCTCTCTTCTTGGGGCAAGCGTAGGGACGTGTTCAGTTTAAATTATGGTAGGGCGTTGATGGCGTTTCCTTCACGCCGGTGCCCGGATGCTCCTGTAGGCCTGCCCCCCCCCATGCTGAGTGCGAGTAATCTGCTGCGAGGTGACAGCCAGCCGCAGCGTCCGCCATCGCCACTGCCGCTGTGTGAGCGAATCTACAGCAGCCTCGTCACGCCGCCCCGTTATCACGGCCTCTTCCGCGTAAGCCTCGTCAACTTCATTACAAACTCCTAATCTCCGGCAGAGATAACGGCCGGCCGCGGCGACGGCGATGGGGGTGGGGGTGGAGTGGGAGAGGAGAACGGCTTGTTGTCGTCGCTGCCTCTCTCTCTCTCTCTCTCTCTCTCTCCCGAGGGGAGAATGAATGGGCCGATTCTTCAGCGGGAAACAAAAGGCCCTCATGTTGGAGGGCAGAGACGCATGGTGCTGGGCTCAGGCCAGCGATCGCCAGTGAGCATGCTCAGAGGGGAGAGAGGGGAGAGAGGGAGGACATACTGCTGCTTTCACAGTCACATGTTAGAGACAGTGGAAGTGTGTGGAAGCACATGTGTGTTTTTAATTTTTCCCTTTAAAAGCGGAATGTAATCGTAATAACCAAACTCCCCCAGGGCTGGACTGATTCTCTTTCTTGTTTTCGTCTTATAGTATTACAAGCACAATACTAGTGTGTAACATTACACCAAAATATGAAAATTCTCATGAGAAAAAGCATAAAAACAAACAAACCCTGTGTTTACGTTGATTTATTTTTTTTCGATACCTTTTCCTGTAGAGTGCTCTTGAATCTTTGTCCTGGTTTTTACATGTGTTCACATCAGCTTTACGCCCATCAAGCTAACATAAGTGCAAACCACTCCTCTTTTTGTAGTCATTTCAAAAAAAGAGTTTTAAAATGAGTCCTGGCTCCCTCTGCTCATGGTTTTGCAGTGATGTCACCGATCACGGCCTTGTCTTAGTGCCTGCTGCATAACTAAACCCATCAGCTAATTAGCGCTGACAGGTCACTGAGCAATCAAGTCAAACTGAGCTCCGCATTGGCTGAGACGCTCTTTACGAGAGGTGCAGCTCTTAGAAAAATTAGCCAATAAATTCCCTCAAATAATCTCCACAAGCACAGCCAGGAACTCAGAATATAGTTTAAAAAGAGAAAAATAAATAAACTGGGCAGATTTATTGTACAGGAAGAATACTTGTTAGATTACAACCTTTTTACACATACGCTTATTCACTCATCCCTCTGAGAGGATTTCAGCTGTTTGTGTTAGCTTATTTCTGTGAGCAGCATGGATGCAGCTTGAGTGTCATTCTGGGGTTCCGCTATGGTGAATGTGAAGCACCAATCATGGAAAAAAGGCAGAAAAAGGATCTCTCTTTCCCACAATAGATAATGTGGAGTGTCTCTGCTTTTACACTTAAAGATTAATTCAGTTCCTTGGACTTCCTCCTCTCTCTTCCGTTTTTAAATCTATGCAGGAAATAAAGGATGTTGTTCACCATGTGACGCAGCTATAAAACATCTGCTTACGGATGCATTCATAGAAATGTACATGGTAATAAGCAGGTCAAACAGAGCCCTCTTTTCACAACGATTCCAGTCAGGAATCGGTCCTCAAGGTTAATGTTTCTCCTCTCTCTCTCTGATCTTCACAAAGAGCCGTCGATGTTTTGTGTTGATATGTCAGAGTTAAGATTGCAAACCCCTTTTCCACACTCTCCTTGAAGGGTAAAGTAACCCTTCCATTGACAGATGAAGATGAAGGTACATACATTATTTTAATGAAGGGACTTAAAGTGTCCCTGTGACCATGGGCTTTGTGTTTGATCCACAATGTCAGTGTCAACAGCTGAAAGCATGACCTGACATTTCTTTTCTAGATGTATCTTGCAGCATTCAGAGTCTCTGGAGTGACCCAGCCTAGAAAATCGACTTGAAATTATATGCTAAGAAGGAAGGTAAAAGAAGACCATTGTAAAATGAATATCTATGTAGAGCAGTTCTCATTGCAACAAATAGTATCGTACAAAATACTTGGTGTAATAGGAAATTATATTTATGTGATTACATATTTATATAATTACATATATATAATTTAGGTGTGTGTGTGTGTGTGTGTGTGTGTGTGTGTGAGATCACATATTTATATTATCCACAGGATATGCGGGTACTTAATTAAATACAGGGGGGATAGGGGGGAAAAAAAAGAAAATTCACCACAAGCATCATAATGTTTTCTAATTTTCCATTAGAGGAAGTCTAGCACATAATTGCGTGTGCTCTTTATGTATGTGGAGAACGCCAACCAAATGCTCGAAAGTGCCCATTTTCAATTACTTTCAATTAGAAATCCCAATATGAGCAACAGCCTGTGGAGGGCTGAGCTTTCGCCACTCTCTCTCGCCTCCCTGCAAAGCATCTCAATCCAGTGAGAGCCTTTTGGAGTAAAAAAAAAATATCTGCCATTCAAACAATTGATTATGTAACAGTGGAGTGAATCAAGTAGTCCTTGTGTGCCCTCAGTGCCTCTCTGAGGGGACATCTTCACTCCCTCCGTCGGCCGGAAAAAAAGGGACAGGAGAAAGTAATCACTGTGTCTGTGACAACTTTCCCTCTCTGGCGAAGACGCGGGCGCTCCCCGGTGTGGCGGCTGAGGCGTGGTGCGTTCAGCTTCCCCTCGGAGCTGTGCAGGAACAGGAAACCGAGTGTGCGCTTTTGTCTGCCTCTTGCTGCGCGATATTTCCAGAGCTCAGGAAGTCAACCCTGAATAAGCGTCTCCACCAGATAAGGCGTCGACAAACAACAAGCTGTTTTACAATGTATTGTTGTCATGTAACAGACACCCTTATCCAGAGCAACCTACACATGTTGCAGTTTTTACACGTTATCCCTCTAGTTAGTCGAGTCAGTTCTGGGTTAGCAGCAGTGCCCCAGAGGGGGGAATCAAACTAGCAACCTTTTCGTTACCAGCCCTGCTCTTTACCACCGTGTTTCACTGTGTTTTTCTGGGAAGAGAGTCCATCCGGGGAACGATTTGCCAGGACGCAGAGGCTTTTCAAAGAGGAAGGTCATTGCGGAGGCCCCCTGAGCAGATTAATGTATGTTTCTTTACCTTTGACCTCTCCGCCCCCGTAGCCCTGTTTGTTGTCACCTGACACAGTGCAACGGCACAGCCGAGATCCAGCTAATAGCGAGCGCTATTCTGCCTGTCACGCCCTATCACTGTAACTTAAAGCAGCGGCCCTTTGTGAGAGCGCACCAGATCAGGCTCCAACACACACACACACACACACCCTCAGCCTCTCGCTCTGAGATATCTGAATCATGTATAACTGCATCGTCTTGTGAATTACAGTTATTTAAACAAATTTCCGTAAATAAGGACCACATCTTGCTAGTGCGAGTTTTCTCACTGTTTGCCTTTATTACGTGTTTTGGTTGGACTTTATTTTTACATCTTAGAATAATGGGGTAAAAATATGGTAAAAAGCAAGTAAAATTGCCTCTGTAAAACTACAGTCATCTGAATTTCCCCCAGACTGTGTGGACTGTGACATGGAAACAGACAACAGATTGTCACCGATACTGAAATGAAGGAGTATCAGAGCTGTGTGTTTTGATTTCCATCGTTTCAGTGTAAATAGTCATAAATCCATTGGTGAGTAAAGTGTAGATTCTCTCCCTGTCATGCATTTTGAGCAGAGCCTCATGCCTGCATGAGTGAGAGAGGGAGAAAAATTGAACTCAGATGTTTAGCGATATTGTTCTCACTATGCTGGACAATTGTCCCTCTGCTCCATTTGATAACCAGACCAAAAAGAATAGCGGTGCAGCTCGGGGTAGACAAATGAGCGACATTAGTCTTAACTAATCGCAGGCTGACAGTTGGAGGAAAGCTCGGGACTCTGGATGGTCGAAACGCTCAGTGTGAATCAGTATCTTTTGGATTAGCGATTTGAGTGAGGTATCTTTTCAGCGGCGGGGACGACAAGCAATAGGCAGGGGAACCAATTAGTTTGGATAGTTCTTAGAATTCTCCCCAAACCTCTAGGAGATGGACTGATTTTCCTCCAGGAAGCATTTAGCGGAGTGTTTCTTTTGTTTGCCAATGGCTTAATTATGGAGCTAGTGTAGCGTGGCTTTTCCCTGGGGTATGCCTCGTTGGAGATGTGCCAATTTCTTTCTTTTTTTTTTTAATTCAATCCGTAAATTGCGAGTTTGTGTGTTTGGAGGTGGGGTGGGGGGGTGGGGGGTGGTTGGGAGGGGGGATGGAGGACGAGGGGGGAAAATAAATAGCATTTTTTGGAGAGGAGCTGGACGGCCCAGAAGAGAGTAGCTGCAGGACTGCAGGAGCCAGCAGGCCGAGGGGCTGCTGAATTTAATACGAAGTGAAAAAGCCTGGAGGCGGTCATTACCGGCCAGCGAGTCAGAGACGTGCGGAACAGGCAGGCTCTCCTCGCTGTCTCTGAGCCCTCAGAACCCTGAAGCAAACAGAGGGATGGCCTTCCTCCCGGTGCTTATACACACAGGTTTACGCTTGTCCTCATGTCCTCAACACTTTTCACAAATCTTCTGTAATGTTGTGTAAAGGACCAGATGGCCTAAAGGCCTGCATGTATACAGTACATCTAATGTTCCACTGAACCGTTTCATCCATGTGAAAAAATTCACAGTTTAAATGTACACCGCACTAACAGCAGCATCCACACTTCAGAGACGCACTTCACACTTCCTTATCATTGATGTTCCTTGTGCTGTAAGTGTGCTTCTCCAAAGAGAGTGCTGTTCGAGACTCCCCCGTCTCCTTGCATGACCCGTCCACGCAGACTCATCTATGCAGCATGTTTGCATGAACTGACATGAACGGGGAGGCTTTCCTGAGCTGGCCGTCTGCGGGAGACCTCCTCGGGCATTTGCCTCACACCTGCTCTGTCAGAGAAACCCCCCCCCACCAGCAAGTGGTGTGGGAGTACGGTGTGTACACACCCCGAGCTTTCTCCAGGAATCATATTCCTGCCCTGTTTATTGCACACGCGCCTGCTGTCTCCTTCATCCTGCACTGTGAGGAGCAGCGGGTTCGATTACCAGATTTCCCTGCCCCCCCCATGCTCCCCCTGCCCCCCTCCATGCTCCCCATGCTCCCCCTGCCCCGAGGTGCTGGAATTTCAGAGCAGGTGAGTGCACATTCCCCCCCTCTGGGGATTCTCAGGAGTCCTCCTGTAGCCAGAGCCAGGCAGAGGAGAGAGCTCCGTCCAGCTGTGATCACCAGGGCCAGAGCCAGGCAGAGGAGAGAGCTCCGTCCAGCTGTGATCACCAGGGCCAGAGCCAGGCAGCGGAGAGAGCTCCGTCCAGCTGTGATCACCAGGGCCAGAGCCAGGCAGCGGAGAGAGCTCCGTCCAGCTGTGATCACCAGGGCCAGAGCCAGGCAGAGGAGAGAGCTCCGTCCAGCTGTGATCACCAGGGCCAGAGCCAGGCAGCGGAGAGAGCTCTGTCCAGCTGTGATCACCAGGGCTGCCGGTCGCTTCCACAGGCCACGGTGCTGACAACCGCATTTCAGGTGACTGCGTTCCAGGTAACCACATTCCAGATGACCGTGGTTTCGGGCGACCGTTGCCTCGTTACCGGGAGCGGGCGGCTGCATCTCGTTTTTTTTTTCGTGAAAGCCGTTTCTGAAACATTGGGCATTATGAAGAGTGTGCATGGCATAGCAGTGTCCCACATCGATCCTGTTTCTCACACAAAGACAAGGTCATTTGCAGTGCTTTTAGTGTTATTGGTCTTATTGGTTTTTGCAGAATTAGGGGAGTGCTTCTGTTTGGAACCAGGGGACTGTGCCTTTATTGGTCTCTTTAGAATGAAGTCACACTCATGCTTTCAGGCCTCAGCACAGACCCTCATTGTGTGTGGAAACTCAGGCCTCTGTTCAATCCAGTTACAAAGAGCCTTGTCTTTCAGTAAGAAATGTGAACAAGTGTGGCTGTTTTAAACATGGCCTTTAACAGTGATGTGCAAGGTAATTGCTGAAGTTAGTGAGAAACATCTTTAGAAGCAAAAAAAAAATCAACAACAAAACTTCAACCTGTGTTCAATGTTAAAACAATTAATTTAGTCTTAAACCTTGTCTTAACTTGTTTAAATTCTCATCTTATGTTTTTTCTTTTCATATGCTGTCAGTCTTTAAATACATTTTTGTTCACATAAGTGATGGCTGAACTCATCATGATGGTCAAGAAATGAAATGAAAATGTAATGTTTGCTTACCTCAGTTTGAAGGACATGGCATTGTGGGTAGATTGAACTGCAAGTCTTTATTCTTGTCTATTCTTTTCTTTGCACAACTATGTGTAAACACAACTTGTTCTGATTCCTCAATTTCACGTATAAGAGTCCAGTGCATCAGACTATCCTCTTGAATTTAAGTCTGGACAGTCAATAAGCCTGTTCCTTTCAGACAGATGCTACACTGAAATACCCTTTCCACACAAGCTGAGCTGAAGAGAACTGCAGAATATAAATGCATAGAATCTCTCATGAAATATGATCGTTTTTTTTTGTGATGCTTGTTTCCCGGTCCATTTTCCATGGTCGTGGTGTTATTGCTCTTCCTATAATCTGATTTTATTGTTGATTGTCATTTGACACGATTCTCTGTCATTGTTCAGCATTGCTCTGTGATGAAAGCAGCAGCTCCACCCGCCTCTCCGCTTCGCACCACACTGAGAGAGTGCGGACTGGACTGCACTGCATGTGAACAACACAAAGAGAGCAGAAGTTTATTTGGCGTCTGGATGTGTTCGCTCCCTTTCACTGAAGCCATTGCTCCTGTTGCAGCAGCACAGTGTAGGAGCACAGCATAGTAACACAGTGTAGGAGCACAGTGTGAGCACACAGTGGTAACACAATGTAGCAGCACTGAGAAATAACACAGTGTATCAGAATAGTGTAGCAGCACAGGGTAGTAACGCAATGTAACAGTACAGTGCAGTAGCATAGTTTAGTAACACAGTGCAGGAGGCGGTGAGAAACGCAGGTCTCTGCCCATGCTCCAATGCCCTACATATGTGACAGACACAGGAAGTGCTGGTTGCCACGGCTGCATCGATTGCCCAGACCCACCGTTTATTGTTTGGACGCGCCGGCCAATGAGCTTCCCCTCCCGTGGCCTGCGGAGCCTGTGAGCCGTGCACTCAGAAAAGCAGCTCTTTTAATTGTTTCTGGTGTCGGGCCGCCTCGCTCCCGGAGCTCCTGTGGGGCCGGCCTCAGCCCGGGTCCCGACCTTTCCCCCCGCGCTCGGGGAGCCTCTCGCCCAGATTGACCGGGAAGCGTATCAACGCGCCCGGCTGCAACACACTCCCCAATTAACAGCCTCGGAATGGAGATGCAGCGCTGCGCTCCGGAACGCTGGCCACATTCCGACGCTGCCTGAAAGTGGCGTGTGAGCCGCACAGACCGGGAGGACAGCGGAGTGACCGTGCGGAAGCCATGGCTGAACAACAGATTTTAACATTAGACAGCACTACAGTATTTGTGATCCCAATGGAATGCAGTCAACTGGGGGAATATCGGTAATCTCTGCAAATGTTTATTGGCTGGAAAAACTGCCTGGGCAGGAAAGGCTTATTTTGTGGTCGTCAGACATGAGCAAACCTATTCCCCATTGCTCACCTCCCCCTCCGTGGCTGCAACCCCATTAGATGCATTCTGAGACTGGCATTCCACAGAGTTTCAGCTCCAGTGTGGGAGACGTTAAACTGTGCTATTCTGTCTGCGTTAGGTGCGTTTTGCTTTATAATTAAAACGTTTATGAATGTGCACCGTTGCATGAGGACGCAGTGATGATCTTGCAGAGCGAGATCAGGAATCACAAGGGAAGCGCTTATCGTTCCGTTATTGCGGAACTCCATCACTGCCCTGCGCTGCGTGGACATTACCCACAGGCTCCGAATCCTTGCTCTCCGAAAGGTGGATTATTCCTGGATGCACAGATCAGCAGCGGTTTGTGTGCGGGGGTAAATGCAGCTGTCTGCTGTCTGTGGGGAAGACCTGCGTGCGAGGTGGAAAGCAGGACCCGCGCCTGACAGCACAGCGCGGATAGTTACGGCATCCGTGACACGGCTGGCTGCCTCTATGCAGACACAGGGCAGAAGCGGCATACAGATCCAGCCGCACACACACCAGTGGCGGCGGGGTGTAGCCACACACGCACCAGCGGCGGTGGGGTGTAGCCACACACGCACCAGTGGCGGCTGGGTGTAGCCACACACACACACCAGCGGCGGCGGGGTGTAGCCACACACACACCAGTGGCGGCGGGTTGTAGCTCTAGCAATAACACAAAGACAATCTGCGGTGTTTTACGACAATAATCATTCATTCTAATTACGCGATTGGTGTCGATTATTCTGTGAATTATTTGTTTTACTGTTAATCAAGGAGGATAAAGGGGAACATGTTGAAAGTAATGATAGATTTAAAGGTAGTGTTCGGGCTTCCCCTGTTTCCAGCGCACCCACCGCCACTGACACACACACATACAGATACACACAGACACACAGACACACACACACACACACGCACAAACACAGACATGCACAGATATGCACAGATACACACAGATGCACACACATGCTCACACAGACACACATATACATGCGCGTTCACGCACATATGCACACACATGCAGGCGCTCCCACAGACACACAAAGGCATGTACATGCACATGCACGGACAAACTCATGCACACATAAGCACACGCTTACAGACACACAAGCATACACACAAATACCCATGCATGCACACACGCTCCCACAAAGTGAAGAACATAACTATTTTACAGCACCCGCAAGTATTTCCAGTATCCACACATCAATGAAGTTTGGCAGGAATATAAAGCACTACAGTGAACTGGAGAGAGCTTTGTTTTAGCATCTGATGAATTTAGGCACTTCAAGTTACTGACAAAGGCTGTTCACTTCAAAGCCAAAGCCTCATGAAATGCAATGTAATTATAACCTTCGTCTGGCCATTTCGGCTTGTGTGCCATCACTTCAAAACTAATAGTAATATCCAGCCTCTGCACAATAAACAAATAGGCCCAAGCAGATAGTGTGTGATGAAGGAGAGTGGTGCTGGCCCAGACATCTTCAGTCTCCTTTCAGACCGTTCCCATGGGGCCCTGCGGGAGCCGGGGACTCTGACTTAATCCACACGAACGCTATCCGCAAGCCACTGAACCCTATTTGAGGACCGCCAAAGTATACGGAGAAATAGACTTGAACGGAAGGCCCCGGCAAATTCGATTTTGCCTCTGAGGCTGTCCGCCGGCGGGGCGGGAGATCGTTCGGGTTCGGGGTGGGTAAACAGACTGCTCCATCACTCAGAATGAGCCAAAGGCGAAGGCAGGGATTAGCGCCAATCAGGAAGGCACAGAGTTCTTTTAAAATGCCAGGCGGCACAGCCGGAGAGAGAGAGACCAGCTCTTCAAAAGCGCATGCACCAAGTTGGGTGCTTTTTTTGTTTTTTATTGCTCAACAGAGTTATAAAAGCGATAGCAGCCCAACTGTGCTCCAGTGCAACAGGAGTGATTCTGTAAACCTGCAGCACACCGTGCATGTAGATGGGTGCTGGATGCTCTTTGATTTTGATTTCATACTCAGGGGTAATAACACTGCCCATCTGCTTCGCCTTCACCGTTCTGCTGACTTGCCCCACAGAGCTTTGAGCCACTGGGCCAGATCTATGTTAGCTTGGCTAGCAGCTAACAGGGTTTTACAAACACATTATAGTTCACACTAGTGATGAAAATAAGATACAATACGTATACACTCGCTACGCTGGCTCTTGCTCCTTGCTGCTTTAACGGTTCCAGTGATTCTCTTTGTTAAGTGTTCACCGTCTGTGAAGGCGTAGGAAGCTTTACATTACATTGCCGTTGCATTGAGTCAGCAGATGATCTTTTTCAGAGCAACTTCCAGCACAAAAGAACAGAAGTGTATCCATTCAAGTCGAATGAGCAACAGCGTCAGACCAGGCTAACAACACCCCCAGACCAGTGAGGGCAAGCACAACAGCGTCCAAACACTACCACAGCTTGTGCTACCCGCACACACTCATTTTAATATCCGTTTCTAAGCTGTTGTGCTTTGAGATACACCGCTCCTGCCCCCCAAGTCACTCTGTTAACAAGGGTGCTTTCACTACCCACAATGCATGTGTGCTCAGCACACATCAAACCAAAAAATCAAAACCGTTCACAAAAAGATGGGTGAGTGTCATTTCGCATTTTTTGTTGCAGACTCCCCCATTATACCTTCCTGTGCCTCCTAGACATTTGATGCTGATGTGCCGTCATGCAAATGTCCAAGAGTGTGAAAACGTACAGGATTTAATTGAATTTTGTAATGAAACTGATGAAAGGATCATTGAAACTAATGACAGATCGCTTCGGCGGCGTCCCCAGGTGCCGGGACAGCGATTTACTTGGGCCTCTCAATCCGGTCGGAACACGAGGGCTTTTTCAATTTGATCTCGGTAGATTAATGTTGTTTTTCAAATTTTTTGAGCTGGTCTCAATTGCACCGTGCTTCTGTTTGGAGATGCGACAGCTGTGGTGGGCCAGCGCGTGGAAGATCTGTGTGAGTCTGGTTATTAAGAGAAGCCTACTCCAGGCCACTTTACTGCGTAATTCTCCCATCGGCAGTAAACGCTTCCAGAGAGGCCGAGCCTTCGAGTATGAAACACGAGCATTAGCATGAGGGTTATAAAGTGGAGTCTATTAGAATATGTCACCAATGTATCCAGGGACCATTTTGCACACCGGTATAAATACATCATTTAATTACAATAGCCGTATTACTTTGTGTTTCCAGCGATGTAAGTGTTATTGCAATGAAATTCTTCCACAAGCGTGAGCCATTACTTTGGGCTGTAAGCGGCTGGTAAAGATTTAGTACGGAGGAAGAGCGGGGGTATTTCACCGTTAATGGGCTCCATGGAAACAGGCTTTTATCCGGGGTCCCAAAGCAAGGACGGAGTGATCAGCAAGGCTGGAGAACGCCCTTAACATCTGCTGAAACTCAAAATGTTGAGGAATCATAAATCTAAATTTGGGAGTTAACCATGTAAAACAGCTGTGACAGCAGCAATAACAGAGCTAGTGTACAATGACACAGCCGCGGTGTTTAAGTAATAGAAACAATAACAGTGCTAGTTAATAATGACACAGCCATCATATCTCAGGTTTATCTTCCCTCAGCACACAGCACTGAATTTTTACATAAAAGAGTCCCTGCGGGTATACAACCCTGTTTTACTGATTATTTCTAAATACATCAGCACACATTCCTGATCTTTGTGTTTGTTTGTGTGTGTGTGAGAGAGAGAGAGGAGAGAGAGAGGGAGCAAGAGAGGGTATGTGAGAGTGTGTTTGTGTGTGAGAGAGAGAGATGTAGAGGGAAAGAGATTTGTGTCAGATGTAGCGGAAAATATTTTGTGCCAGAATAAGTGTGTTTGTGTGTGTGTGTGTGTGTGAGCGAGTGTGTGTGTTTGTGTGTGTGTGGATGTGTGAGCGAGTGTGTGTGTTTGTGTGTGTGTGTGTGTGTGAGCGAGTGTGTGTGTTTGTGTGTGTGTGTGTGTGTGAGCGAGTGTGTGTGTGCGCATGTATGTGTGAGAGAGAAGTGAGAGAAGTGTGTGCACGCATTCATTTGCGGGTGTGTGCATGTGTGTGTGCAGCGCGGTTTTCAGTCGCTCTGAAGGGGAGATAACACAACAGCACAATGGATCAGACCTGTGCTGGAAGTGCCTCTCCTCACACCGCTGGTGGCAGCTAGATTAAAGAAGCAGCTGTCAGAACTCAATAGCTTCTGCTCAGTCTCTGTCCATCACTGCTCTCCAGATCCACTGAGACAATTACCTGCATCCCTCACTTTTTCCCCTCACACTTGACAGCTTACGTACACTGATGCTGCAAAGCAGATTTTTTTTCATGGAAAGATGTATCATCAAAAAAAACTGATTTATTTATTATTTTCTTAATTTGTGCATGCCTGTGCTAAAAATGAATAGATGATTAAAAGTAATACTCACTCGTGCAGGTGAGCTTTCTATTATTGGCACTGTGCTTAAGTGCGACTGGTAAGGCAATGCTCAATCACAATGGAGGCACTAAAGCTGACGAGAGATGCTTACACTAATTGAACGACCTCAGCATTGCCAGACTTAATGAGGAGATCCACTCCAATATAAAAAGGATACAGGGGGAAAAAATGTATTTCATTGCGCGTGGAAAAAAAAATCCAACTCTGACAGTGGCGCACTAAATGATGACCAGCGCTGCTCTGAGTGACATTACGTAGTTAACTTCGGCCACCTTCGGAGAGATCCCACTCTCGTGGAGTTTGTAATAAAACGCACCATGCCGAGCGGGTCAGAACCTACGAAAGGGGTCGGCAGTCATGCTTTTTACGGCTGCAAAGCGTTATCGTTTCAAGCCAGAGAAAAACATGATGGGATCGTTTTTACAGTGAACAAAACTTATGCAAAAAAGGGTTAAGAGCTTTGGGAATACCCTGACTGAAGCAGTGGGGGGAAGAAGGACACCAGTAAGCTGATCAAACAAATCAAAGCCTACAGCCTAATCCTGCAACACAGACATCTTCTGCAAAACTTACTGACAAAGCCAGCAGTCCTTCCACACAGTCTGCAGTGCTTTGGTGTCATTCCTATTCACCAGAGTCTCAGGAATGAAACTGTTTCAATCGGCTGAAGGTAATCCAGCCGGCGGTATTGGCCTGAACAGGTTTGTATTGATATGGAATAAACTCTGCCTCTCACAAATTGGCTTCTGTGGGGAGAGGGGGCCGGTTGCCACCAGCTCTCTGTCCTGGTAAACGGCTGCTTCAGACTCATTCTGAAATTGGACGATTGAGCTCTGAAAGCGTTTTTCACGGGCAGCGGGAGTGGCTCTGTGTTATTTGTTTCTGGAAGTGGGCTCGGGCGTGATGGGAACTGACTGCTCATTTGTAGATAAATCGGATGAGCAGTGTTCCCCCGTGAGAGGAAGTGTGCCATAAACGTTGAACACGCACCGTTGGGACTGATAACATTTTTCACCGAGGTTTTTTCATCCACCAATAATTATCGTTAAATAATACGGCAATAATAACACACAGATAAATTCCGTAAGCGTCTAGAGCTCTTTATAGTGTCTTTATTTAAATGGTGAGCTGTATGATGCAATTTTCTTCAGACTGCCAGAAAGCGAATATCATATGGCTTCTATGAAAAGGCATCTGTTGCTTTTTCATATCACTGTTTATGCTTTATTTACCCTAGTCCTGTTTTATTTCAGTCTTACCTGCCTACATACACACAAATATCAATGCTTATATACACGACAACCCTGTTAAGTCTATTTCACTCTGTGCTTCACTCAGTAAAAAAAGTAAAAAAAAGGATAGTGATAAAATGGGAGAGACAATATGCACTTCATGTTAAAAGAAGACTGTTTATCTGTAAAACGAAATCGCATGTTATGTTCAACTTGAAACCAAAAATTAGGAGAGTATCTGAGTGACAGGGTCTACAACCTCACAGCCAGGAAAACTTCCACCAAGTTCTAAATTTCCGTCAGAAGCTGATATTTCTCCCCTCTTGCAGAAATATCCCCAGCAAACATAACTTTTTATAGTACTTACAGTACTGTAGTATAGTACATACAGTGATATTCCAGGAGAGGAAATCAGATCTCTGAGTCTGAGTGTTAATTTACCTGATGTCTGACAATACACTCTCACAAACACAAACAATATGCAGCTGTGTCGTACACATCGGAGGAGTTTATGACAAACCGCAGTTTCACTGATGTGGTATCTCTGATTTCATCTCTCACTTCATTCCTGCATTGCTTTGACAGGGCGCACGCCGAGCTCCAAGCGCTCCGGTCTCTTACTGTAAAGAGCGCATCAGAAAGCAGTGAAGCTGTTGAATATGCCAAGTGAGGATTCGCTGAAACGAGGCGCGTTCAGCTGTGAACATACCCCCCACTCCACTCGGAAGAACAGCCCAAAGGTCATGCTTCATATTTAGCGAGAGGGGTAACTCCGGGTTTGCGCTGATGGCGTTTCAATCATGTCGGCTGCTGGGGACGGAGCGGAGGCCTGGTCCCCCGCCTCCAGCCAGCGCCGGCCGACGTGCCTGATCCATCACCGCGGCGGCCGCTGTCTGGGCTGGGGCAGGCACAGGTAGGGGTTCTGAGATCAGGCCTGGGGGTGAGAATGAAATCCTGCAGCTTACTGGCATCCTGCCAGACTGTACTTAGAATCACTGCCCTTCACCTGTACTGCACACGCTGGAGCTTCACGGTCACAGCAGCACAAAGGCGGGCCCCTCATATACACATATGTGTGCGTGTGTGTATATGTACAACATCAAGGTTTAAGGTTTGCATTCTTAATTCTTTGGTGAGTCTTTAATGAATGAACTTCGAAGATAGAATTATTTTGTAGATTAACATATAAAAACATGTCGGTAAATAACAGGGACTGGGTGAGTTGTGAGTAGCAAAGTGTTTATTTTGAAGCTTTTAGATCTGCGGGATTTGCTGAGGGAGAAACTGATAATAACGTTTAGCCAAGTGTTTAGGCTCTGCCAATATTCCAGAGCACAGACAGATGGAGCTGGCATGTGTGTGTGTGTGTGTGTGTGTGTGTGTGTATGTGCGTGTGTGTGCGTGTGTGTGTGTGTGTGTGTGTGTGTGTGTGTGTGTGTGTGTGTGTTTGTGTGCATTTAAAGTAAGCAGATCACAGCTCATTCATCTGAAATTTGTTTTCAGTAATTTCAGCATGACTCAGTCTGTATCGGTCACATTTTTAAAATCTGAGAGCGTCAGCATATGAAGTGTGACCTGTCTCCCATAACATGCTGCTTGATGTGAGCTAATAATTCTCATTCTGACTCTCATAGTTCTAAGCCATGGATCCAAAGGGTCCGCAGAGTTTATTTAATGACTGGGTTTTTAATTACAAACAGGATGCTAACATCTGCAGTCAACACCTCCCTGTTGAAATAGCTGTATTTAGCCATAATGTATATGAGTAATTTGAGACCAGACATATTTGTTATTAAAATCCTGGAACACAACACTGTCATCTTTGCAGCATTTAATTGACTTACTCTGTGTTATTCAATACAGACAAATTTAGTGCAAAGGGCTGCTGATCGTTGGTTACTGCTTAACCATTACATGCTCAATGACATTTCAACAGATACTGCCACACTGATTGAACCTTTGGATTATTTTCATGACTTTGGCTGGGATTTAATGAGTGTTTGTCCTGAACTTTGATGCACATTTAAATGGCAGCATTATACTGTGATTCCTCACAAACACTGTGGGGCAAGCTGAGCTGTCACTGAAATGACTGAAGAGAATTTGTAGTTTGCAGTGAAGAAGACACGCGTTTCTCTGCCAGTCACAGGTAAGGACGCATGTTGACTGAAACCGGGCTTTTATCACGAGAGGGGCACCTGGCAAAACAAATTAGTGGGTATTTCCCAGTGTCAGCAGTCAAAAGTCAGCTTCAGCTCAATTCTGATTGGCGAGCGGCCTCACGCAAGTCGACGGTAATCTTATGCAATTGGGCCGTTGTCTCACATTACCTGTGATTGGTCCACGCAGCCTGGTGTCGGAAAGTTGAGGCAGAAATTTGAAATGGCTGATTGCTCCTCACCAGGATTCTTTCCCTCATCTCAGAGGAGTATTCTATTATCTTCAGCTGGGGGTATTCCAGCAGAAACCGCTTTCAAGCCAAAATCTCCCGGCCGCCAGTACAGCTCTGCCAATTTCCAAAGATCTTTGTGTTATTTTATTTATTTATTTTTTTAGTTTCTATTAGTATTTTTTACAGCAGGTCTGGGGCAGGCAGGGGAATAGAATAAAGCACTTTGGTCATTTTTTAAAAACACAAAGTAAGAATGGAAGGAAGGACTTTAATTAACTTGGGGGGAATGTTTCAGGAGCAGGGCTGTAATTGTGTGAGTTTATTGATGGTCAGTAATCAGAAGTCCTCTGTGAAAGAAGGCCTCTCCTGCTTGCTTTCTCTTCTGCCCCATTCGATCCTGCTTGTTTGTGATGAAGTGACAGAGGTAACAGGCCCCAGCTGGTGCGGGTACAGTCAACATTTCCTGGCCAAAGCACGATGTTTTCAAAATAAAATCCATATCCTTAAATTGAAAAAAACATACGGTAATAATCAACAGGTAATACTTTGATTAGATATTTGATTTTATTTGATAAAATTTTTGATTAATTCAGCACTCATGAACGCAGCTACCCTGAGGCTAGGATGGCAAAAATGTTCTCTGGTAATATAATGACACCCTGTCGGTAATTCTGTGCCTTCCTTTTACCTCATTACAATTCCAATGAAGTGTTGTTCTTCAAACCAAACTTCAGGATCCAGCCTCATAGAACAGTTTATAAAACGGTAACAAGTCCTTTAACGACTGTGGCGATTGCCTGTGCTCCAATAAAAGGCTGTTAATTTATATTCTAGAGACAAATCAGGACTCATTTTCTATCAGGTCTGTGCATCTATGCAAATCGCTTTAAATTAGTCTGAACGTGCATGTCTTTTTTCTCTCTCTCTCTCTCTCTCTACAATGAGTCTGTTCCACCTCCACACTGCAGAGGGAGATAGCTGTGATCTCCTGTTGTGGTCTATGTGTAGAAGCTACTACAGGAGCTGCAATCTATTCAATTTCTGCATTTCTAACACTGTAATTGCAAATTCCGCACATTGTGACCTCACAATGGCACGATGCTGTGTGCGCTGTCCCGACCAATCATTCGGCTGTCTTCATTACACCTGCCATTTCTACATACTTTGCTTTTGTTTTTGCGTATAATTCGGCAAGGACATGCATGCCACTGTGGATTGCTGTTGCTGAGGGTGAGGCTGGAGGCCCAGAAACACGGAGCTGAAAGCCAGGCACTCCATTTCACCGCCCCGCCGCATCTTTTGAGTCCTGTTGAACCGCATACTTCACCGAGCTTATACGTTTGATTGAGTCCGTCCAGCTGAAGAGCAATTGTATCTAGAGAGTAAACCGCAGGGATTTTGTCTGGCCGAGTAATCTTCCCCCCGGCATTGCGGCGGGTACCTTGGCAGGCCCAGGCAGGATGGTTATTGTAAGCTGCCTCTCTCCCTGCACCTTGTGGAGCATGACAGTGGCTGTACTTCAGGAGAGCGGTGAATCGGGCAGTAGCATGCCACGGCCTGAATCTCGGCACTGCAGAGGTCACCACAGATATTGGGGCAGAATTTCAGTCCTCCAAAGTGCAAGACAACGTCAGAACTGTCTACTGTAGAAATAAGATCACTGTTGTTTCTGTGAGCATGTTAATATTTAAAACAATAAATGCATATTGTAAAAACGCATACATTGGCTCAAAAGAATGTGTATAGATGCATATAAGCTTCTGTGTATGTGTATCGTGATTTATCTCAAACTGATGTATGCATACATGGTTTTTTTAATAAATTTCCAAACCTATTCATTATGTTTTGCTAATAAATGAGACTATCTGGTTTGAAAAACACCAGTCGATAGCACAGAACTGTGACACTGATTCTCACTCATCACATGAATCACAGACCACACCGTATCTTTCAGCTTCAATTACCCAGCGGCCCAAATCGAACATGAAAGCGATAGTGCCGGTGATGCACACATTCTTTCATTTCAGCCAGCGTGAGACTCTTTGTTTTCATGATGGCCCTGAACCGGTACACAGGGAACCTACTTGAATTTCAAGTACACGTGGCAGGCCCCCCCACCTCAATTCCACCTCTCCAAACGTCCCGGCTCGAACCTTCAAAAGTGTCAAATTCACTTTAAAAATGTGTGTAATCTCCAGCCAGCCCGCTCTCGTACGAATTCGAGTCATAAACGCAAAAGGCCAACTGCAGACCGCCGCGAGTGGTCAATGACAGGCCCAGCCTCACGCTTCCTGCTGGCGAGAGAGAGCGTGTGCGTTTCAAGTAGCTAATTGGATGGATCTGGGCATTCGCTTAAATAGTTCTGCTGCAAAACAAAACGTGTTTTTTTTTTTTTTAATGCCCATGTACATCATGAAGAAAGTGACAATTGCTTATCTCCATGGAGATCAATAATGGGCCTGAGATCATTGTGTAAAGTGTCTGCAGGTTTAACGCTGATAGAATGTCATTATTATTTCTCTCTAATGGCCGTCATTATGCACCAACACTGATTGAATTGCATTTGTTACCTGTATTTGAGCTGAGTGGAATAATTATCATTTAAGTGTCTCCATTAAAATTCATACACAGATTTTGATGCCCGGACTTCTAGCTTCAAAAATAACTAAAATATTCCTTGAATGTGAAATGAATTGCATTATTACCCAGCTCTGCTGTAAATACCTGATTAAAGAAGTGGCTGTCAATGTGAAATTTGCACATAGCCTTTTATCCTGTTGTGTGGTCATGTCTTAAAAGACCCACACATAAAAACATAATAGTCATCCTTTTCTGCATTTTTAATATTTAATTACAACAGACTCTTTAATAAAACATATTCATTTTAAATTGGGCTTTTTTCCCCAACCTCCTGTGCCAAATCTAAAATAATTACTGTGAGCCCATTGTAGGAAAACATCCCGATATCCTCCTGCATTAGTAGTTAATTTATAATTTATAAATGATATTTGCCGTTTAAATCTAATTAAAATGCCTCAGATAAATAGTATGAGCATATCCTTCAGGCCTGTAACACATTAATTATGTATGTATAATTTATGAAAACTGTAGTGTTCTCACACATTAGTACTGTTACTGTGATGAGTAAACCCTGTCCAACAAAGTGGAAACGTCACTTAGTCGCACGCTCGGGTAACAGAGAGACGATCTTATTTGGTGCATGCCACAATTATGCGGACCGGATATTTGTTGACAGGCATCATCTTCCTGAATACTATTATGCCGTCTCCGCCAGATGTCAGTGGATGATAAGTTAATACGTATTTGTCTTCCGAATGACTAGCGATATTTATTGCCGTTATGCTGAAGTGCTGCAACATTACACGACTAGTCAGCCATATGTCATAGGACTGCTTCATAACAACGTTTGAGTATGGAGTTATCCAAGCAGTTCAGAGATATGGCTTAACAAATATGCAACCCCCCCACCATTGCCCAGTGCTCGTTCTAAACACCAAACAAGAGCATGTCACGTCTCGTTCTCGGGTTTATCAGACCCCACTCCCGCACACATCCACCCAAGTGGAATTAATTGTGTTTGTGTTTCAGGTAAATACAGAGCGAGGCCCTAACACAGCCATTCTGCTGTAAATTCACAGCTGCGACCGAGTGCTGAGCAAAAAAAAAAAAAAAGAAAAGAGGGGGGAAAAAAAGCCAGCGGAGTGGGGATTTGGTAAGGCCTAATCAATCACTGACAGATTACTGCTAAAGCCACTTCCAGACCCATTAAACCAGGACAAATGCAGAATTGCAACTGAACAACTTCTAGTTTTAAGCCAACAGTGGGACTTCCTGGTTATTTATCAAAGTCGTTGGCAGTAAGAGGCATGCCTGGGCGCACGATTGTAGTTCACAGCAGATAGAGCTGAGAGACAGAGCTGCACTGAAAGCAATGTTTATGCTCTCAGCTGTGCCGCTGTCAGCCCTGTGGAATTTACTGTAAATCACATCGCTTTTATTGCAAGATTTAGTAGCTTATCCTCTGTGGGCTCCATTCACTTCAAGCTTGTCCCCATTAGGATGTTAGCCTCAGTCCATAAAGGGACTCGGCTACACATCATCAAACAATGCGAGAAACCTCCAAACCTTTCATTTTGCCATCTCTCTCTTTTTTTTTTGCTCTTCAACAGCCATTGAGTTTCAATTTGCTTTTATTTTCTTTTTAAGCCTCTCATTCTTGCTTTCACAATGTCACTTTTTTGTGTGCAGACATACTAGAAGGCTGATGTAAAGGTTTATAGATATATTAGTGCATATTACCCCAGAGTTCCTTCTAGAAAGACACCACAGCTAAAGTGTGAATGATTTTATGGAGCGATCTTCCTTGCACAATATGAATGGTTTTGACAATGTTGTGTGATACTTAATATTGAAGGTTACCCTCTTTACATTTAACATAAATGAGAACCCAAAAGAATTTGCCTGAATGGTAAAGACACACTACCCATACCTACGCCTGTTTGATCCTGAAGATTAAAGCATTTGATCTATATGACAGCAGATGAATGTTTACATCCATTGTTCTGTAACATAAATGCGTCTGACACACAATTCAAACATTGAGATACACAATGACTGACTTCTTTGAAAAAAAAAAATCAATATGATTTAAGACAGACTCTTTTTATGCCAACGGGATTGCTCCGTTCAGTGAGAATGTTTAATAGCTATCTATTTGATTAAACACTTTGCATAACACATAAAATCGTGCTTTGATAACAGCCATTGTGCGGCCTTTCCCCAGCTCCCGCGTTCTGAAGGGAGAGAAGGGAAGAAGCCTGACTCTGGCTTGTGAAGCAATCAGAGGTGACATCAGAGTCTGCAGGCAAAAGGTTAAAACGCAGCCAGTCACGTGACCCAGTAAACCCCTAACCCCGGTGCTGAGGAGATGAACAATTTCACCGCGGGGGGAAAGTCTGGGCAACAAACAGCCCTCCACAGCCGCGCATTCCTGTTCAATCAGAGAGAGTGAGCTCATTACGAGCAGGCCCACACCATTACTCCTGAAACGCTTAATGAGTTAAAATCTATTTAGATTAATGTAGCAGTTAAATCAAAGCTATGCCAGCTTAAATACCACTAGGCAAACCCCCGCTCACAGCAGCCTCTTTCTCTTTAACTAATAATCTTTGTAGCCACGTGTGTATTCTGTTTTGCGTGGTTTCAAATGCGATTCTGAATTGAAACTGGTTCATTTAAAAACAAAATCACATTGACAAGTCAGCTCACAAGGGTGTATTGACCTGGAGGTATTTTGAATGGCAATAAACATTTTAAAGCTCTTGGTGAAGTAAGTTGTTTATGGGCTTTTGGCAAAGCAGTCGACCCTGAATTAGGAATAAATAACATCATAACTGGCAGTTATGATAACAAACATTCTAAAATCCAAACTAACCCTAACCCTAAAATCCAAATTTTTTTTTTCACTCGTAACTATTCCACTGACAACTCATAGTGTATTTAAATGTAGACCATACTGTTACAGTCTGAAATGCAATAGCCTCCCGGAGTATCCCACATATTTGTTGTTTTGAGTGTATATTTTCTGAAAGACTGAGACAGGAGGAAAGCAATTATCCACAGGACTGCTTTCCTCAGCTACAGTGCGAATCCCGTTTTAATGCCTCATTCAATCAAAGCAAACCTAAATATCAGATATTTACAGCTGGAAAACAAGTCGCTGTCGCGAGCTGCGAAATGATCCAGCGCTGATAACATGAGGGAAAACACAAAGGCCTCGGTGCAACACTACTTGCTGCGCTGCCTGTGTGTGCTGATGGGAGTGAAGTCAGAGAGCAGGTAGCTCTGCCTTTGATGCTAAGCAGTCCTCCTCACAATCGCAGCCAGCCTCCGTGTCTCCGAGCGTCAGGCTGAGCAGTCTGACTGCAAACACAGTACCTGACGCCTCTGAAACGGCCGAGTCCCCGAAGGGCAAGGGACTCTCGCGCTCTGCTTCCTGTGCTGTAGGCACGCCTACTGCGTTAAATCAGACGGGGATGAACGGAGTAACAGCAATAATTAAGAGACGCTTTCCATTCTGATGTGCAAGGTCGTGTCCGTTGCACTCTCACCCCGGGCTTTTTTATTTGTGTTTTTTTTTTTTTTTGGCATCACAATGACCCCCGGTGATAGCGGGTTTTATAAAGGTCATGCGGAACAGGGCCGGCCTGCGAGGTGAGTGTGCCGGGATCGGCTGTAGGGTGTGCTGACATGCTGCAGGCAGAGTGCAGGCTGGCATCTGAGCAGAGAGATTCAGAACCGCCTTCCTGCCGACGCGGCGACAAAAGAGATGCAGAGCCGGGGGGCTGTGGCGTCTGGGCCGGGAGAAGGCCGACGCGGCGCGTCAGTAAACGCACATCCGCGTGTTTTTTAAATGACCTCCGGGCCGCAGGAAGCCCGAGCGGCGCCGTTACCAGGCAGCAGGTGAGGGCGGCGCGGGGTGTCACCCCCGGCTCCACCACTTATAGGCACAGCCAGGATTCTCCCATGATGCCTTTGGCCAGCCGCACGCCTCGACCGGGAGATTAATAGCGATCCTGATTACATCTACTGTGCTGTCTGTGCTCCCTGCTCTCCTGTCTGCTGTGTTTTTACACACTGTACCATAGAGCTAAAGCGAGGTAGGGGCCCTTTTTTTGTCTGTTTATTGATTTACTTCCCAATTTCCTTTTAAGACGAAGAAAACCAGCTAAAGAGACAAGAGAGGGACCCTGCCTCTCCAGCCGCAGTGGGTATCAGCTGCGCAAGGCCAGGCCAGCGCAGTAATTATTACCTTGGAATGTGCGAGCCATCATTTGTTAGGCCGGCTGAGCGTTTGAGTGCCGGCTGCCTTTGGGTAGGAAATCTCCAAAGAGAGCTGCAGAACACAGGAAGCAGCTCTGGCAGCCTGCAGGGAGAGCTCCGGGCCGAATCAGTGCACCGCAGCGCGGGCCCAGTGCAGGACTCTGAGAAGGCAATCTGAGACTCGGGGTGTCAACTTCCAGATCACATGTCAAACCGAGGTTCTGTCTGCAGTCCCAACAGACCGGGAGAGGAAAAAAAAAACTCTCTAAATGAAAAAAAGAGAAAAAAATGAAGACCAGACAGGATCTTATTGTTAAAATCTGATTATGAAAGATGGATATTACATACATATATATATATATATATATATGTGTGTGTGTGTGTGTGTGTGTGTGTGCACATACATCCATACACAGACACACAGACATATATGCTTAAACAACACAAATAAAATCATTTAAGAAAAATTTTCTGTGATACAGGTAGATAGATTTCAGAAAAGGAAAAAAAACGTAGCTTCAGTTTAAATACTTTAATTATGTAATATACATGACAGCAGAGTAGATTGAGTGTTCAAAGGCTGATTTATATTTAAAACAATGAACTTTAGTTGACAGTCATCGTCTTTGATGTCTTCTTCAAACCATGTCTCCCCACTGATCTTCTAATAACATGCTATCTGGGACATTTCCACACTAATTAGGACTGAAATTATTAATTCTGCGCGTGCTCTATAATTATCATTGGGAAAGACATGGCACGGCCATCTCGCAGGGTGTGTGGGTGTTGGGCAGACCTGCACATGAACACTCTGCGCTGCAATGCAAACAGAGACAAACACACTCCGCGCAGCCATTGGCTGAAAGTAAACAGCACTCCCGGTTTCGCTTCGCGGTTTGAGTCATTCCGCGTTTTACTCGAAGCAGGTTAATGTACCGAGCGAAAGCAGCCAATGAGTGACCTCGGTACCCTGTTAATAAAATAAACGTTGTTAATAAAATGAAATAAACTGTATTGACTCATATTGCTATTCACAGAGAGTTCTACATCTGTCCCCGTCAAAATGGAGAGTGACCTCTGACATTGATCAATGAAAACATACCACAGTTCAAACTAATATTGTAAACGAAAGAGTCTGCTTCTCGCATTCACTACATTTTTCTGCTGTCCATCATTCTGAGACTGAAATAAACAATTACCCGATATTACTGGACTTCATTCTTAGATACACATATGCCACTATGTCTTCTAAGAATGCAGTTGACAACAACTCTTTTAGCTACCGATTATAGTTTATTCTTAACCACACACAAGGTAGGTTTTTTTTTAGTTGACAGCCGCTGCTACTGTAGTATCAAATATATGCATATAGCAATGTGCATAAATACCGATGTGAGACTCAACTGATTTGAATTTGGCTCCTTCGCATGACGCATGCGCAGTGCGGGGCATGCTGGCTTCTCCAAAGCAGCTGTTTTGGGTTTGAAATTCCAACATGGCAGAGGCTATGGTCAGTCTTCCCTTTACTAACTTGGAATGGTTTCAAATCGAAAGCATCCTCGATTAAGCCGAAAACCCATTCATCAGCAAACACATCGGATCGATGTTACTCTAACCTCTGACGCTGCCCTGCCACGCATACAGGTAAGACTTTAATATGAGGATATCCGAGATCTGGGCAATTAAAAATACCGAAGCAATTCCAACGTAAGAGCGACCGCTCTCATTTTATCCTACCCTCTCCTAACCCTCGCACGCCTCACCCAGAATTACACATTTTCTTTCTAGTTCATAAATCCACCATGTGCAACACATTTAAATAGACTTAGTTACATATCGCACAGCGTGAGACGAATTTGGTGTCTGATAGGGTTTGGAAAATATCCACACGCGTATTTTCCTTACGATTCCCGTGTTTGGTATTTAATGAGAAAGTGAGAGTGGGGTGGGGTTTAAATTGTTGCAAAGTAACTTTTTTTCAGCGACGAGAAGTTCATGCATGTATCATCGTTTTTAAAAAAAAAGTTATGGTGATCACTTCAGGCATAAAGCTGGGAATTAGATACAATGTCACTGGCTCGTGGAAGCGGCAACTGCAGGCATATCATCTATTTTTAAAGTGGAGGGGGACGCCGTGGTGGGTGTATCGTTTCCTCAGAAATCCAGCTAGCGAAAATGTGCCTTTTAATGGCATTTGCAATGGTCCGACCCTCCTCGTACCACTCTAGCCCTTAGTAGTTTTCAGCGGGAGCGAGTATAACTGACATGGGCTTGCATTCGTGGCCATGCGTTTTTCCCCCATCTCTTTTTTCACTTGTTATCCGAAAGAGCTTTTGTTGGTGTTGCTTTCCCTTAATTATATGCATGTAGGTTAACTGAATACCTGACGAAAACGGCCCGCGTTTCGAGGCTGTGAAATCTGATAGCCGAGAAGGAAGAGTGGTTCTAATGAGAAGCAACCTTTGGAATCTCTCCTTGTGAAAATTTCGATTCAGCCTTTTTTCTGTCTCTTCTTTTTCCCCTGTTATCGCAGCGAGAAATGCTCAGTAGCGGCAGTGTTTATGGTATGTCAATTTTGGGATCTACTTCACTAACTAGCTACAAAATACGAATCGTTTCATGTGTTGTTCGGCTTTCCTCACATGTATGCTTGACAGTTTCTTGTTAAAATGAATGGTTGTAAGGATATTTTTGTGTGGTCATTCGTATGTGACTGTCAGTGTGTTTCATTATGTTTGTGCTTGAGACTTTACATTGTGATGTTATTTCATACTTTTGTCCTCATTTCAGTATTTTAACTCAGTTAAATAACGTATTATTTTTAATGTATATATTTAGTAATGCATTCACTAATAACAATAATATGCTATATCTGTATTTTATGATAATTTTGCATGACTTATTGCAAAGGCCTGTTCAGTACGCCAGTTTACATGTGTTGCCTGTATTTCCTATATTTTAAGATGTTTTATTCATATCGGTACAGTTGTTGAATTTTTCTGTTGATGTTGCCATGATAGCATTTTCTCGGCCTGCATCAAAAAATAGTTGGCAGGGTATAAAACGCAATCATGTTGCAGTAGTATTTTCTAATTTATCTGCAGAACCGATTTCCCTTTTCCTGCCAAACAAATAATCAACAACTGATTTGATGGAATTCTCGCACCTGAATCTTCTGAAATCAAAAGGAACCTTTGTGTAGATGTTTGTTTTAAGATGCACATAATTTGCGAGCAGAAATGTTTTCGGAATGAGCGTGGAGGCTCTCTCTCGGAGCCTTTTCTGCGCGATGTGATTACCAGATGGGAGATTTCCCCTTCCTCGTGTTAAAGCTCTAATATATATTCAGAGCAGATTGGTCAACTCGCCTCTGATGAGCAGGATATCGCATTTATACATTTTAAATCGGGGGCAGCGAGCACCGCCGAGATCTGGATATCTGATGGGAAAAATGTTTTCCCCAGACCGATACTCATTAAGAGTGTTATTGCCAAAAAAGGATTCGATTCGATGGACGCATTTAGGCTAGTTGTCTAAAGTAGACGGTCAGTGAGATCGTGACCGTGTGTGATCCGTACGACTTTGTTGTACGTTTTGTTGTTGTTGTTGTTGATATTGATTTAATGGCATTGCTGGGGTTGTAAATCAATGTGAATGTACCGAAAAACATGTCACCGCGTGTGTACAACAGCCACGCGTTTGTACAACTGCTTAGCTGAGTTTTTCCTAAAAGCAAAGATGAAAAAGTTGAGCCTTAACATTATAGGCAACGTTTGCATTAATTAGCCCCCTGAAAGTGTTAGTCGTGCATGCCTGCCAATCCCTGGAATATGTTGTTGATAGTCTTGCACTTGACGTGTAGTGTAGGTGCTTGCGTTGTTTTGAAGTGGCGGTCCTTTCCGGGCATGTCATTTTCCCCGATTTTCAATTCGCTTGTATTTTTGCGACGACGTGCAATGTCCCGTTCACTCAGATTAATTTGTCATGTTTTATTTCAGTTCCTCCGATTAGTTCGCCAAGCTGCACAGAACTCGGTAACATCACATTACGTCTGACACTACATTTGGATCGGTGTGGCTGCAGAGTAAAGTGGGGTACTGTTTGCTGTTTTTCATATTAAAAGTAATTATAGGTAGTGATGCAGTATTTTTGAACTTCAGGTGAAGCAGACGATTAACACATCGTTTCTTCGACGCAATAGAATCAAACTGCGTTTATTTTGGTAGAATACTTCTATTATACAAATAATTGCGATTCAAGTATTAAGTACAAGAATATAATGCGCATATATATATTATAAAACATAATATAACATAATATTTCTCTGATTTCATTGCAATAAATGATCATCATTTCGGAGACACTCATTAACAAGGTGCTAGATAAGTAAATACATGTTGTTTGCTCCGGCTTTACGCTGGTGTATGTGTTAATTGACGAACATGGTAAACATATTTTAAAATAATTGTTTTGAATTGAATGCTCCTACCGTCATAACACCAGTAATATATTCTGAATATACTCCTGCAGACAGTTCATTTGTATATATTTTAACACTGGAAAAAAAAAACCGTATCAGCAGCTGTGAGCTCAAAATGTGTTTTCATACCTCTTCAGAAACGACAAAATTGAACATTCATCGAGCGAGAGAGAAATATGTGCGGAAAATTATGAAAAATAAAGGCCGCAACCGCGTTGTTTTGTCCGTATGAGTTTAAAATCACAGAGTATTCGCGTGTAATATGCTTCTTTTCTTTAAGTGGTCATCAGTGTTATCCCTTTCTGGTGAAAGTGTGTTTCAGGGCACCCGCAGCTGTTGTGGCTGTTGTTCACTATGCCTACCAGATCAATTCAGAAACAAAAACAACTATATACCATACCTTACTATCACAGCCTGCATTGCTTCTTACAGAAATCTATTGGTAGTAAAAATTGCAATAAATAGTCTTTAAGAAAGGATACCAATTTGTTTCCAGTGTCCAGAGTGTTGTCTTGAAATTAATGGGCTTGGTGTTTTCTGTTGATCGCTTCTAGCCACACACCTTGTTGTAGACATGGGATAAAATGCTCTGTTTTGCAGTTTAATGAGTGTTCAGTAGGCAACAGCACTGTTAATATGTCGGATAATAATCTGACAATTAGTATTCACTACTCCTAGTACTTTGGAATGCAGACGGCGTTAAGTTCATGTGACTGTCTATTATGAGTGTTGCTTATCTAGTCAAAGAGGTTTGAGTGGTAATAAGTTAAGCATTATTAGGGATTAGTTCATTCTAGCAGCCAGTGTTAAAAGGCGGGCTAATGACATTCATTTGGGGGCAAAAAGGGCCAGCTGAATTTGTTTTCTGGTTAATATTTTGCTATCCAGGTTATTGGAAAATAACTGTGACGGTGACAATCAGTTTTCTTCAGATAATTGTCTTCTCTTAGATCTGAGTGGATGTGTAGGTATTTTTTTGGTGGAAGGCCTGCTGGTTCGCTCCATGTGAAGTCCTGTAATTTAGCTCTCAGGTTAGGATGTGCAATGCAGTTGCGTCCAAATCGCGGGGAGTGAAATCTTTGTTAGTCCTGATTTAACCCCGAGCGCTCCAAAATAAGCATGTGAAAGGACATGACAGCTCTGTCTATGCCTGATGGCGACGCGCTTTATGATAGCGATCTGAGCTGGAAAAGTTGAGTTCAGTGGGACAGGCACACGCGATGACAGACGCCAGCCCCACCTCTTTTCACCACTGGCTGTCACACATGTTGACATGCGAGGGAAGCACTTTGGTCATACAGCCAGATAAAGAGTTACGGAAGCAGTAATGTCCCTCTGTCACACATACAGAGGCCGTGAATGTGGAGGGTTTACATTGCGTGGTTTTGTTCTGTACCTCCAGTTTAGAATATTTTTTTAATTTTTATAAGAATGGGACACACACTCATACATTTGTATATATGTATATGTATATGTATATGTATATGTATATGTATGTGTGTGTGTGTGTGTGTGTGTGTGTGTGTGTGTGTGTGTGTGTGTGTGTGTGTATGTAGGCATGTAATTTATAATTTTCTGTTTTTATTTTCTGACACATTTCCTGAGGAAAACAATATATATAGAGTTCAAGATGCATATTTGAGTTTCTTAATTGCATGTTGCACTCAGATCATGCTGTGTGTATTTTTTGTTAGATTTGTCTTTCTTGGATTTGCATAAGATTTGGCAC
Source organism: Megalops cyprinoides (assembly GCF_013368585.1). Classification (NCBI taxonomy): domain Eukaryota; kingdom Metazoa; phylum Chordata; class Actinopteri; order Elopiformes; family Megalopidae; genus Megalops; species Megalops cyprinoides. Next base: position 32,426,405 of record NC_050596.1, on the reverse strand, counting down.
TCCCATGTCAACTGAGAGGGAAAATCCAACAGAGTCCTTTCGGCAGCTGCCCAAATCACTTTGTACTTAGAAAGCAACACACATTTGTCGTCATGCTCTGACTTGGAGCAAGCCGTGCTCTCTCAAAATAATTTTAAACAATTTCAGTTTGCTATGGGGATAAAGGCAACAGTTGCATTAATCATCCCACATTTGAAATAATTTGCTTGAAAAAATGTCTTAAGCTGTAGAAACCCCTTCATAGAGCAATAAAATGTTGTATCAGCAGAACGTAGACATAATGTTAAATCTTAGTCTTGGTGTTAAATTCCCAGATAACATTTATCTTTTCACTTGTATTATTCAATTGCAATCATTAAATGCATAAAGGAAGGCTGTGATGGAGATATAATGCCTGAACTGGTTCCAAATAGACTGACACACCAGCTGTACATTCTAACCCGCCTTTGTTTAGAAAGTTACAGGGACTCTTATAGCTATGTGCAAAAAAAAAAAAAAAATCATAATCAGCCAGTACGTTCAAGATTATCTTTAAATTGCTGATGGTGTTCTGGAATGTTCGAAGGGCTGAAATTCTGTGATTCCTGTATTCCAGAGCCTGGGTGCAGTCACATAAATTACCTTTCGGCTTGAGCCCTGGTGTGTGTCTTGGGAATATTTTAATTTTCGACCCTCTCGTGCTTATATTCTTTTTCCATGGTCGTTTCGGTACCTATGTGTGAATTAATATTCATGCTTGTTTATTTTCACCCCCAGTTGCTGTGGGTTGATGCCAGAATGAAATGAATGTAATGCGGGGCTTCTTTAGCCACGGAGGCTCAGGGTTGTGCTGCCTGCTTCAGCAGACAGTAAAAAAACTGCTGGCTTTCATCTGCTGAGTAAAAGGCTGTTTTGCCTGAATATCCACTTATCATAAGGATCAAACAGTATGTGGTCATGGCGAATTTAAAAGTGTGCTACAGTGGTATGTTTGCTGTGGTAAGGTTTACAGGATTTGAAATGTGGCGCTCCAAATTTAATAACGGCTGTAATTGATTTGTAATGCATTTACCCAGCCCTGTCATAATACGAGCCTCCGAATCCTGATGCCTCTCTCGGTAAATCGATAGCGTAGAGAGCGGCGGTGTGGCCGGTGGGCTCGCCAGTGAATTATACGGCATGTCATATACTGTGACTTCCCCCGCCGTCTGATATAAAAAGCAAACGCGGGGAGCCGCGGCTGGCGTTCTGATGGAATTATAATTACGCAGCGAGATCTTATCAGCGTCTGTGCTGTAACCTCGCCTTCGGAGGAGCCCGGTCCGCCTAATTGACAGTTGTACGCGATGTTATCCATTATGTACATAATGTGTCATTTTGTCTTAATCTAGCTTGGGGTTTTAATAGCCCCTGACAAAGGGATAATGAAGAGGATAATTACGATTATTGAAAGGCGTCTGCATTACAGTTTTGGGTGCGATGCCTGTTTTAACAAACACACGGCTTGAGACTCTTTTCTTGGTAAGATTTATTAATTAATTTATTTTATTTTTTGACTTGCCTGTGACACTTGAAAAGACTGCATATATTGGCATATATTGGATTGGCGGGCGGGGGGGGGGGGGGGGGGGGGTACTACCTTTCCCACGGGGATTATATAAATAAATCAGACTGACAGTATTTATCACATTCTAATGTTGGGCATTAAAGAAAACCTCCGCCTAACTAAAGTTACTTATGGGCAGGCGCTCCTGGGAGTGCTGCTGATCTGTTTAAACTGATGAGGCAGGCAAGCGTTACAGACGGATACATTTGTCAGTCTCTGTTGCAAATATTATTCATCCTCATATCTGGAGTCCTGACAAAGCCGGGCTCAAATGAAATCAACACGAGGTTGTCATCTTTAAGCAAATATGTTAAGTGTTGTCTTTTGTGCTTTTTCCATTTGAAAAGTGCGCTAGACCCCGAGGGAGGCAGACTCATGCAAATAGAACAAATCCCATTTCTTCTGAGTGCTGTGTTTTTTTTCTCTCTCTCTCTCTCCCTCTCCCTCTCCCTCCCTCTCTCTCTCTCTCTGTAGTCTCCTCTCTCCCTCATGGCAGCTTGCTATGTTATCTCTGTGTGTTTCTCTGTGCGCTGACAATTCTTTCAGTGTGATCTAAGTTAGGGTGCATTAGAAAGTGGAAGCAGCTGTCTGTTGCTATACTGAGAGACGTATTTGCTCTACTGCAAAGATGAAGGACCGTGAATCCTTGACATCTCCCCCCTCCCCCCCCCCCCCCCACCCCCAAACCTCCCCCCACCATCTCATTTAGAACCAGAGACTGTCTGCTTAGACAGGGTTTTTTTTTTGACTGACAGCATATGGCATAGACATTTTTTTTAAAAAAAATAAAATGGCATATATGTCTGTTCCCCGTGTCTGGCAGGAGCCTCCATCGGACCCTTCCGGTGTCTGTGCTCTCTGTCCTGCTCTGATATATGGCTGCTGTTGAGAAAAACATTCCAGCCTTTAGCTTCCATCTTGATAAACTTAACAGGAATAGTTTTAGTCCAAAGCAGGTGCAGGTGTGAATACAATATTGTTAGGTAACCAAACACATTTTTTTATAGACTGAAAAAACCTGTATGTAGTTGATATAGGTATAAAGTCATATTTATTTATAGACAGCACATTTATTAATATAAATACCCGTGTGTATGTGTGATTTGTGTTTGTGTGTGCATGCATGCGTGTGTGTGCATTGTAATTTTTATTTTCTTTTCATTTTTTGGTGAAGTTTTTTGTTATAAAGACTGATAATACACAAATATATTAAAATATATTTTTGATCAGTGAACAAGCTTTATTTACAATTTCAAACACAGCCAACTGAAGGTATCTTTCTTTGGGTTAAGACACGTCTTGGAGAACAGGAAATGGCTCATTGGACAGTCAGTGAAGAGTTTGGTATTTTGGGTTAATGGTATGTTCTCAAATGTGATGTGAGTTTTTGTGAGTAGGTGTGGTGGTGTTAGGGGTTTGGTGATGAGGGGTTTGTTTCCCGGGTTTGTGAGCCCTCCGTTTCAGGCTAGGATGGTCTGGTCTGCAGACACGTGGGAGTCGGCTGAATCCAGCCAGTACGTCACCGAGGGTGGCATGCCTGTGCATACTCCCTGCCAGCACTGCAGCACACGTACAATTATATTAGCAGCAGCAGTGCTGCGTCTTATGCGTCCTGTTTTATTTTTTTTCTCACTAATACTGCTACTACATCGGAACATTCTAGTAAATGCACCATCCCAACACTCAGGGATGTGAAAGTGAAGTGCATATCACACAGCGCGCTCTCTCTCTCTCTCTCTCTCTCTAGGTCACAAGAGGTGACATCAGGAACTTTACACTTGCTGTGGTACTGCATAAATGACCCTTTTCTCAGCTGTGATGCATGTTTACAGGCAGGATTGCCGCAAAAGCCCGGTTGTTGCACGTCTGTATGCATAGCAGCTGCTGCTGTTGCCCTGGTGGAACACCATGATGGAACAGAACCACAGGAAGTACTGCTTGGGAATTGTGGCTAAAATGACTTTTTATAGCCAACGTGTGCATTCTTTTGCTGCCATCATTCATATTTGATTTGTATCGTTGTAACAAGAAGTTTTAAAAGAAAAAGAATTGTTGAAGTCTTAAGACTAACAGGGCAGCCATAGCATTATTAATTTTAGCTACCATGGTTACCATGGTTAGCTTGTAGCAGACCATGGTGGAGATTGCTGGAGACTAATTTTGTAAATATCTGTAATAATTTCTCCATGTCTTTTGCCTGTCAGTTTCCAACAATTGACCTGAATGTCAGATCGGCCTTTGTTGGTGGAGATGAGAGAATTTTTTCTCTAGTATTTCATAAAAGTATTACCTTTGTTACAAAATGTTTGCTTCTTATGTGCAATAGGAGCCCTGGACTTCCGTGATCACAGCATAACGGATATAATTCCTGAATGGCCCTTCGGAGGTGACGTTATGCCCTTCTAAATTGGGCATGTCAAAACAGAAACAATTTGTTTTGAAAGGCCACATAATTTGGCATCTGACATACTAATGACAACTGATATGATGGATCAGTGAGTCAAATGGGAACTGTTGCTCATAATTTTTGCTATGTGATGGGTGGATGTAGCCTGTGTTTTGTTTATTTATACTGCAAAGATGAATTGGAAAGCAAAAGATTAATTAGCTATAACTTGTCATCATTCAAATTCAAAGTATTCCTTAAAAAATTGCTGTCATGAGAATGACACTTTAGGTGGAATTTGCACAATACCAGTGTAGAGAAATACATGTGTTATTGAAAAATCTATATCGCCTCAATACCGTTTTAAATTGTTTTATCACTGAATTTGATTGCTATGTTTAAATTTGTTGTTTGTTGCTTTTAATGATATGTATTGTTGTTAGTAGCATTAATGTTACTGTGTCACTTGGCAGACAACCAGGGCATAATACAAAGAATTTAAAATATAATTTAAACTGTTACCAGACATAATTATAATCAGCTGTGTTTTGGCTTTATGAAACTGGGCCTCAATGTATACTGCCCCCTCTGGTCAGGTCAGGTACTCTGGACAGTACACTGAAAACAATCAGTGTTGTTGGTGCAAGCTAAAAGCTGGGTAATGGAAATACTAAGTTCAGAAAAACTAAAGAATGCAAACAAGCTTGTAAACTGACAGGGATGACCTTACTATTGCAAGGATTTTTTTTTATCCTATTATCCTTTTATCCTATTTTTATCCTAGGTATTTGTTCATTAATTTTCCTTACTCAAGTGTTGTGTTCTAAATGGAACCCTTTTCCAGCACATTCATTATCATTATTATTTGAAATGTTTTAAATAAAAGCATGTCAGTAATTAAGTGTAACCAATAAAAAATATCAAATTTTGCTAAATCAGAAAATGAGTGTTTGTGGCTCTGAGAAACTGCCTCAAAATCAAATTTCCATGTTACTTGGAGTAAAACTAGATTGAATATATATTTTTCCCCCAAAAATCAGGTTGGTGAAAATTTTAATTGTTTAATTCGCTGTGTCCATTACTCCTCTTGAATGTTGTTGTGTTTTTTTTTTTTTTTTTTTTTTAAATATACTCTTGACTTTTCATGCCCAAGAGGATCAAAGTTGTTTAAGCATGCTACCACGTAGTAAAACATAGGTGTTTTCCATATAGCAAAATTGACAGGCTTGTTAAATTGAGAAACATTTTGAATATTACACAATATGGTGACCAAACAATGTGGCCAAGATGCCACATTTTTTTTCTTTTTTTTCCATATAAGGTAGCAATATGTCAGATTGAAGTGCTCCTCAAAACACAGTGAAGGCAGGTAGCTGTACTAAAATCGTGACTATAAATATTTGAGAGCCTCCATACCAGCAGGTGATTTGCGTTGTGTTGTAGCACTGTGAGAGGTATTTTCCTGTCATCACATGGCTCTCCCGGCTGTGTAATCTGCCATCTTGGATTGATTTGTCACACTACAGAATGATTTCTACATTACTGTAATACTGGCTGAACAACCTATAGGCCCACCCCAGAATTTCTTGCCGGTATATGACTCCCAAATCAAAAATCGCAGCTACCACAATCGGACGTTTCGCTGTAACCCATGCCGAGGATCGCAGTGAATGAACAGGGAACCATACAGCAGAATTCCTTTGCAAATTCAGCGAAAGCACATTTCGCAATCCTGGTGTGTTTGCTGTCGGGGGCCTTTGCGCAGACCTGCATTTGTGGAAAGTGCAGGTTGACGTGCTTCACGTTCTGCTCAGTCACTTGCTCCAAGTGCACGGTGAGTCCGACAGTCGTGACATCGCTATTGCAAGTGTGGGCCATGTCATTAGCTGACTGTAAGAAGAAGCCTACAGCCGTGGAACATAAGGTCACCTCAGGTCACTGCTGTATAAGCCTCTCCTGGTAACTATCCAGGCATGTATAAGTTTCTAGGTTATCGTCAGTGGTGGATGTGCCTCTCCTCTGATCAGTGCTGGCCGCCCTCGGGGGCCTGAGGTGTGAAAGGGTGTGATTCTCTCAGAGGAATGCACACACCTTGCTTCAGTGCTTCCTGCATGGGGGCAGGCGGCATGCCCGTGATTTGAGTGGGCACAGTCCATTTGGCATTCCAAAGCCAGGCTGAAAGTGTGTGTGTGTGTGTGTGTGTGTGTGTGTGTGTGTGTGTGTGTGTGTGTGTGTGTGTGTGTGTGTGTGTGTGGACAGATTCTAGTGGGTTGCATTCTTATGTACCATATCAGCCATGCATTCAGTGCTTGGTTACACCAATACCATACAATCACACATTTTGTGGAGGCCTCCCAAGTGGTTCAGTAGTTAAGGTGCTCACTTTAAGGGCAAGCTCTACGGCCAGGGTTCGGTGCCGGCTGTGATGTCAGCTGACGGTGACCAGGCATTCATAGTGGCATAAAACATTCTGACTTCATTCCGCCAGGGATAGGGTTGGGTACGTGGGTATGTCTGCAGTGGTCGCCAGTCTCGGACACTCTGCCTCGTCAGACAGCAGTGAGTTGATTGGATGACGTCAGTGATGCCACACTGGGAAAACAGGGGCACACAAAGGTAGGAAAAGCAAAAAGGGGAAAAAAAATTCATGGTGCTCCCGTGTATGGCTTGGCAGGATTGCGGGGTTGTACATTTTCCAAATTATGGTCAATATAAATGGCTGTGAGTAACAAACTACTCAACAGTATATCCAAAATTCAGTTCAGGTAGACTGCATTCCTGAAATCAAACAGTCCTGGCATATTTCTGTAGGGCACTACAGAAAAAAGGAAAAGCAGCTGTTCCTTCTCAATGTAGTTGCATTAAGGCATTTTAATGTGAATATCATGGGGCAGATGCTTTTAGTCATGTTGTGTGTGGCTGTGTCCTTACAAATCTCAAAATGATTTAGTACTCCTGCTCTTATAAATTTGCCAATAATCTGCCATTATATATTTGCAATTGTATTGTACACCTAAATAAAAAAGGAAGTAATTCATTTAAGAAAAAAGACTTTAAGCCATGCTTGTTGTGAAATGCACTGATTGATCGCTTGAGTTGTTGGCATTCCTTTAATGAATCGTTGCACAGTGATTACAAACGTTAATGTACGATTGTATGCATATTTTTTCTGTACATTTTTAAAGGGAAAACGCATCTCTGACATTGTTTTTCCACTGATAAAGGCACCAGCTGCAACTGCCAGCGTCTGTTAAATGAGAACCAAGCAATATGTCTAATTCATACCATTTTATAACTTTAGATGGGTGTGTAAAACAAGGTTTCAACAGCAGAAGGTGTGTTTCTGTATAACTTACTGAGCCGCTGCCTGCCTGCATAACCTGACACACTTTATTTTGTGGATGGGCTCTTATAGTCAGGCCGTGTGTGTCACACGAGTAATTTGTTATTTGAAAGAGCCTTGCTTTGTGTCACCAAGCCCTTCTTTCTCGCGGTTTCAAACGATGAACTCTGGATGTTCCTCCGTCTTCCCTTTTTCCCGCCGCTGTGTTCGCACCGCTAAGGAGCAGAGGCATCTCGGTGCCAGCAGGGGATTGGGTAGAACGGGCAATCCCCTGGAGGAGGGAACTGGGTTTTTGCAGTAATGCCTTTAATCTGGACTTGTGGGTGATTCATGAGCATTCATAGATTTGCTTCAGTAATTATCATACCCCCAAGTGGCAGCCAAAGAGACATTTGCCTGAAACAGTGATGTCTTCATTACATTGTTTACATTTTAATTAGACACTCTAAACTTTTGATTCCTATTGGCTGCTATCGTAGTAGATTTCTTCCCTTTTAGTTCAAGGAGACCAAGGACGTGTGTTGTACATGTGGTACAATGAGGGAGGAGAGCTGGGGATTTTTTTTCCCCTGACAGCTCTGTTTGTAACAAAAACTTGTCAGGTCTTTTGAATATTTGAAGGAGCTGAACATGATTATTGCTTATGAACTGTGACCTCCCAAGCAAAACCTTGATGTAAATATGCTGTTGATTTGTGCCATAGAATGTACGCAGCAATAAATAAATGCGTGTGACTGTTGTGGAAATAGCTTTCACAAATACTACAAATGATGTTTTGTCAAGAATATAAAACCAAGGATTTTTCATTATTGGAGCCAAGAGCAGTTGAAAATTCTCAGTGCTCTGTCTGACGAGAGCCGTCCCTGTCCCCTACTGTGAGCCTGTGTAGACCTGGTGTTCCAACGCACACACTGTGCAAGTTTGTTTGTAGCCTCCATATAAATGATGTCCAGATTTTTTTCCCCTGTTTTTAGGAGATATCTGTAGGTTAAGTGGTGGAAGAGGTTAAACGCCTTGTAGATCTATTAAATCGTTCTTGCTCTGGGAAGAAGCTACTTCTTGAGATCACAATGGACGTGAACGTTCCTTAACTGCCATATTGTATTGGTAAATGAGACCTTACAATTCTAATTAAAATATTGAAATTAGAGCCTGAGCGAAATTTGAGCATTGATATGCGCGCTGGCTTGCATTCATTTGCCACAATTTGAGAGCTGCGAAACCTTTTAGCTGCTCCCCCCCCCTTCTGGAGGGATGAGTTGAGTCATTGTGTTTGGCAGCTAATTGTCTCAAATTGATATTTTGATGTGCACATATGCGCGTGAGGGAAGCTGGCGCTTAATTAGGAGGAGGGTGGTGGAAGGCGGTGACAGCGGCCCCGTTTCGGTCCTTCCCCTCACTGAGAGGCGTGTACCCTCAGCCTGGCAGGAGGCCAGGGATAGACAGGGAGACCCTCCAGCACCTAGGAGAACATCAGCATGTGGATTGGGGAGGATTTGGTGGGGGGGGGGGGGCGGGGGCGGGGGACGTTGGTGACCTGCCACAGAGTCGGGAGGTGTGGGGAATAAAGCAGGCTCGCCCCCCCCCCCCCCCCCCCCCCCCAGGAGGCCAGCAACTGCCACCATGCCAGTCACCAGCCTCTTGCACTCACACCGGATTGGCTGCTAACACCGTACCAGTAAACTGCTGTTCACCCTCACACTCGAACCTCATTGGCTGCTAATAAAAGGTATGCAACATGATCACTGCAGTCATCCAGTGGGTCTGAAGCTGCCATTGTAATGCTTTAGGTCTCTTCCCATCATGTTGAGCTGTATTATCATAATCTGTTTTTCTGATTGGACCTTTATGATCACAAACAAGGGTATGTTAACCCCCCCAGCCCCACAAGTTGATGGTATCATTGAAAGTGGCAGCCCTTCAGTGTTTCTGAACCATGCCCAGATGCTAAGTGACTTCCACTGCTATCTTAATTAAACGCATTCAAGCCCTCTTTTAAGCTCGCAGGCACTGATGCTTGAAGTTATCTGACGCATTTGTGTTTGAGGAGACGTCTTTGAAGCGAGCTCCAGATTGCTTGTTCTTCAGTTATCGTTTTGCCATGTTGGATTACCTGTGTAATCCAGTGTTCAAACTGAACAGATAAACCGTGATTCATCTCTCCTCCTTTCTCTGCGCAAGAACATATCAAAATGCTTTTCATTTCATTTTTGTTTGAACAAGTTCCCCTCATTCAGATTTTGCTCTTCTGATGATCAAGTACTGTTTTTCAAACTGAGTTTGTGACTTGTGTTTGTAGTGTGAAGTACCATTCAACAGAAAAAACATGTCCAATCCACAGTGTATTGTTTTCCCTCAAAATGTTTGACAAATTTACTGTGAAGCAACATCCTTTAACAATTATCATTCAGCATCAGGCTGTGTGCATCTGTATATCTTCTATGTCCTTCTCCAGTTAACCCAGGTAAAGTAATTATTTGGTATGGCAAATAAAAAAAATGACATTTGGAAACATCCAGAATGTAATGATTTTATTTTTGGAAAAAAAAGTATATATAATAATAATATGAATCATCCATCTGTATGTAAATGGATCCTTATGTAACATAACTGCCACAATAGGCTCACATTTCCATTAGATGCTACATTTACATTTTTCAATTTAAAACTTTAGACAGGTTCTGTGGTCTAAGAGGAGGAGGACCGGCTCAGGCTAGCGAGTGACACTAATTGGTGTTCACTGGTGTGGAGAGAGAACTTTGCGTTTGCTGTGAACTTAGTGGCGGATTTTGTACCTTTAGCTTGTGTTTTTTGGCCTGTAAATTCCTCACATCTAAGGTCTCTACTATTTTCACTCACTTAGAGAAGCTGCTGTAAATGGACTATTTACGAAATACTACTGACAGCAGTTTATTGAAGATGTGAAATTGTAGTGGACGTGTCTTTGGTAATGATATTCTTGGGCTCTGTCATTTATGCACTGAACGTACCTATTCCTGTGTGGTTCTGTTTGTTTTTACTTCTCCGTTTTTGAAGCAGTGACATGTGTTTGCAGAAAGTGTCGCGTTTTCAAAATCTCCTGCTTTCCAAGCTGTCAGTGTCAGTGACAAAAGGCTTTTTTTCCCCCCTCTCTCCCTTTGTTACTTTCGGGGAAACTGCCAAGAAAGTCATGCCAAATATTGCTGTCAATATGGAAAAAAAACTGTGTGGGCAAGAGAACTTGTTGAAACGACTGAATGGAGCATTCACATTAAAGAAGAATTAGCGAGATGTCATATTGTTGCCTCAACAATGATAAATGCATTCAGACAAAGGGAGGATTGTGTGTGGAAGTATTCTGTGTGTCAGGCAAATGTGGCTTTTGTGTTTTAAGAGTAAAGCTCAGGTCTTAAAAAGAGTAACAATTGTGTTTTTGTTACTGAGAGCATTTTTGCATGCACTCTTAATGTTAAATATCTTGCGCTTTTGAAAAACAAGTAAGTGTGGTTGCCCGTTTGTATTTTCGTGTATATTCTAGACAGTTCTCAGCTCGATTGAAGCAAAACTGCATTTGTGTTTTTGTGAAAGGTAATTGTGTTCTAATGGTGCTTGATGAATTTATCTTGTATTTTTGTATTTTGAAGTTAAGAAGAACTGGATTCTAATTAATGTTCCCTGGGGGGGTGGCGGGTAGGTATAGATTTTATTTTTGGGGGTCCTGTAACTACTGTGCCTTCCTCCCCTCCCCCCCAAGAAAGGAAGTTGTAGCTGACCCTATTTTATTCACAAAAGTAGAACCAATTGGTTGGGAAAAAAGCCTGGAGGAGCTACATAATGAGATTCTTCTGTAGAAAGATGCATTTTTGAGCTGGCTTCAGTGCTTTGCTCCACAGTGGTGTTTGTTTTGAGTGTGCGGTTTCTAATTTCTTACTTTTATGTGAAGTCTTTTACTGTGCGGTTTAAAGGTGATTCTGGGGACAGCATATTCACATTGTGTGTTACCCAATACTGCCCGTCATATGGCATATCAGACTCTCTTGTGAATATCCCCCTTGTTTTTGCTCCATTCATGCCAGAAAGATTCCCTCTGAAGACATACTACCTGCGTACAGAAAGCGCACATCACAGATTCACTGGTCTCCATATCATCTGGGCTGGCCGGTGTGGCAACACTGGCGATTCCACGGACACATCCATGCGGAGTAGTGATTAGTGGATTTGCAGCCTTTAGCCGGTGTCCGTACACAAGCAGATGGTTATGAAGGAAATTCGGTTGGAAAATGGGGCCGGTGGGGTGCACTGGTCGGGTCGGGTTTCGGGGGAACTGATCGAGACTGGCAGAGGTGCGGTGGGGTTCATCAGATGGGGCGCGCCCAAAAAAAAAAAGCTGCTTTCACTAATAATAATCAGTGATGGTTGGTCATGGTGTAATTGTATTACTAGAACAATGATAATCGAACCCATCTGTTATATTTCGTGCAGTTGAATAGCTCTTTTCCCCCTTGTGGTATTGTAAATCAGTCTCTAGTCTGTATTGTATTGTATTCAGAGTATTGATTTACACGGCCATTTGGTTAGTTTGAGTTTCCCCCACCTGAACTCAGAACTGCTGTGTGTGTTTGGGCCTGTAACATGTGGCCTGGTGCAGTTTAATTACATTGTCTCATGGTTTGTCCTTGAATGACCTCCCTTGCTGGACCAGCCCTGTTTTTCACAAACCTTCTCTGATCACAGTATAGGCCATAGAGGACAGAGACAGACACACACACTTGCACATATGCACAAACGTGAACAGAAACGCACACACACAAACTTGCATGACGGTGTCTCTGTCCTCTATGGTCTATAGTGTAATCAGAGGCCCTCTGATTACAATTTTTTACATGCAAGGCTGTGTGTGTGTGTGTGTGTGTGTGTGTGTGTGTGTGTGTGTGTGTGTGTGTGTGTGTGTGTGTGTGTGTGTGTGTGTGTGTGTGTGTGTGTGTGTGGCCTAGATGATGGATCTACCTGATGTCCACATGGAATAAGATTAATTTAAAAGTGGAAAAAAGATCATCTTCATAAAAGGGTTCAGCATTATCCTGGAGGTTTTAAGACTATATGAGGGCTGACACCTCTTTTGTGTTCATTATCATGGAATCGCTTCAGGGATTAATGATGTCATAGCACATTCTAAAATAAGTGTTTCAGAGTGCTGTACCACACTTTTTGGTTGATATGAGTTCCTAGTCCTGAAAAAATAAAGAGCAACAATGCTACAATTTTGGTGTACCCCCATCTTTACTGAGAAATGGTAAGGTTTCAAAGAATGCAGATTAGAGGATTTAAAGTTAATCGGTGTGTTTCATGTGTGCGTTTTATGACTTTGGCTAAAGCTTACATGCTACATTTGCCGTCTGACTCTTTTATGAGTTGTGCTCGTAAATCACGTGTGTTGGCATAGCGTCGTAGTGTTGCAAGTTGACTGGGATCTAAAGCACCATAAGGCTCAGTGCAACAGGCTGCACTGTGACCTGCAGTTGGGTAATTCTCCATAATAGCGGGTCAAACCCGTTTCGCCCGTGTGTCGAATGGTAGCAGCTGTATAGGTAATCCATAAAGGCCTGAGCCTAATTTGAGCGTGCACTGCTGTGAAGATAAAAGCAGAGCACGTGTAAGTGCGGGTTATTAATTGGTTCAACAGCGCGTTTTCTTCTGTGGTGATTTCCGTGTGAAATGAACTCGGATTTATCTTGGCTACGGTATCTAGAACATTGGCCCACACCTCCATTTTATTGAGGCAGCCACCCAGGTAAATTTTTATTCATTTTTATCTTAGATCATTTCTGAGATTTGATGAATCGGGGTTGTTATCGGTTGGCCATTTTTGTGCCTGCAGAGGGTGTCTTGAAGATGTTTGATATGCATGTTGCAGATGAAATCTTGGTGTAAAATTACACCCCTGATTTGGTGGTAGTTTTGTCACCTGAAGGTGATGGACAGGCATCTTAACATGCCCATGAGTCTGATTTTATGGTATTGCACCAGGGGGCTTTATTTTATATGACTTACCCTTGTGGTACTATTCCTGTGCAAGGATGGCATTTGACATAATCCTGCTCAGACAAGTATATCTGCCTGCCAGATCGAAATTAAGTCGATAGCTTGAACAATACATTACTAATCAATCATTTTAAAGTAGTAAATAAGAACAGTGAGTAAAGTCTCTGCAGCCCTGATTTCTGGGTATAGAAAAGAGTGAACACATTCAGCTTGGTGTGATGTCAGACATTGAAAAAGAAACCTTACAATATTAGGCCTAGGAATCTATTTTGAAAAGTATGTGGAAACAATTGGTCGTCATTGAAAATGGGGTTTCCAACCTTATGAAATGCATGTTTACTTGTTTTTTTTTTTGTTTGTTTTTTGGTTTGCGTGCAGGGTTTTCGTCTTTTTTGAAACCTCACCTGCATCCTCCACATGCCACCCAATCGTACTCGCGATTGCACCTCAAAGACTGGGCGTAGCTTCTCTCCAGAAAGCTTTGATTGTTGAAAAAAGTGATGCTGTGCTTTTTTTGGTTTGAGCAACAGACGCATTGCATGCTGAAAGTCACAGTGATCCAGAGACCCTGCATCTCTCTGAAACGCTTTTGGGTTCCTCAGCAGGGCATTGATGCCTTCGAAAGGGAAAAACCCTCCACATTGTCTTCTTCATGGAAGATACTCTCCGCCTGAGGCTTAGTGTACAGCCAACAGCAAACAAAGCAGAAATAAAATACAATGACAAATAGTTTTCTCCAAATACATGATCTATGTCAGATTGGATATTTTTGTTTGTCATTTTGGAATAATGCAAGTCAGACGATACAGTACTGCTTAAGCTGTAACATTAATACTGCTTAAGCTTTTGAAAGCTGTAACAGTGATAAACACTCTCTGTATACAAGAGAACTGCAAATCACTGTTTATTGACTTGAACAGTTTCTGGCGAGACTCAGAAGGGCTAAAACAGCGTTCAGGATCCTGGTGAGCTGAGAAACACGGGGACGGTTTGATTAAGTGCTGCCTTATATCATACGCTGTGTTTTCTGTAATATCACCAAGAGCTTTTATTCAGTGCATGATCGGGCTATTAATCACAGTAGCATTTTATTCCTGAATAAAATATCAAATTCATTGTTTTGTTGGACAGTAATGGGCTTTTAATTACTCAATATGAGCAGTTCATAGATTCCATTTCTCCTGTGTGTTGGACAAATAGCATTGATCTTGTTCTCTAATGTACGGGGAAACCAAGTAAAGCAGAATTAGTATCGGGAAGAAGGCGAGCAAGATGTCCTAATGAGGTTTCCACTCGTTAAGAGTTCATGTTTCCAGCGCAGCCGGCATTCCTCTGAAGCTCTCTTTGGTTTAAATTGTTTTGGGCAAATTTAATTTGAAGGGTTTTGCACGTGAGAATGTCATGCTCTCTGCCAAAAGGAAATGGAAGCGTTTCACTGTGTGTTTTGGACTTTGGGGTATAAATAATGCATGCGGACAGATTTCTTCACACCGCGGCCTATCCCAGAATGCCTCTGTGGGCTGACAAAACTGCCCCTCTCCTCTTTAAAGGGGGATACAATGGGGAAGGCAAGGGGTGGGTGCGGGGGTAACATAATTTAGCATCTAAGATGAGCCAAAATTTATGTAGAATGGTGCTTTTTACAAAATCCCCTCGGAGCTGGGGGGGTGTACATGAGTCTGGCAGGGCTGAGGGGCTGAGAGCAGGCAGGGAGTGAGCTCGGCTCTTCAGCTGTCTGTGTGAGGCTGTCAGCCTGTCACCGGGAGTCCTAACGGCTTTCCCAGGGGCCACCTGGGGGAGGCCCACGCTGGGCCCGGTGGAATTCGGTGGCGGGCCACCCGGTGACAGCAGGCCGTGATGGGGGGGAAACGTGGCGGATAATGGGCAGGCGACGCGCCGTGGCAGGTGCTGTGGAATTAGCCGCGAGCTCCCACTCTGAGCAGAAAAGGAAAAACATGGCTACCGGCTCAACAGGGTTGTTTAATTCAAAACGTAAACGCAGCTAACCTCGAAGACATTGACAGTTAGACAGAGTATTATGGGGCTAAAGAATGGTTGCTTCTCAAATCAGAAGCAAAATGGTGTTTAAAATGTGATGACTGCTTTGCAGTATACAGTAGTGGAATTAGTGACTTTTGCATTTGAAGAAAAGAAAAGACGTAAAGTAGATTTTGTGTAACCACAGCAGCCTTACTTTAGCAACATTAGAAATGGAACATTGAGAGCTTTACAGACGGGAGATTTCCAGACATCAGGGGTCAGGGCAAATGAATGCAATGCAGGATAGCAAATAGACTGTAAATAAGTGCAGGATAGATTGTGAAGGTTTGTGTTTTAGATACATTGGTGTAATACACAGGGTGTCATTTGTAACACATGTTTGTTATTTGTAAATGTGCATTTTGTTAGCAGTGGCACATACGTGTTGTGCATGTGACTGTGTACGTGTTATGTAAGACTCTGTGCTGTGACATCATGCCCTGCTGTTCAGATGAGCACAGACCCTGTGTGAATGTGCATTTGTGTGACTGGCTGTGCTGTGTTCATTGGTGAAGGCCTTGACTCTCTTTATAAAGGTGGCTGACACGGAGAGCAGAATGATCATAATTCTAACAGTAGGTTAGATGTGACAGGTGTTGAGAAATCCTAACTGCCTCAAACTGGGAGATGATTTTATGTATTTATATTCTCCTTTGAAGTTCTTACTCAAATGAAATATAACCCTATATGTGCACATGTATTGGAATGATTAATGCTTCTCCATGTTATAATTTTTGAAAATAATAGTAAATGCTCCAAAGAAAGGACTAATATTCTGAAGAAGTGGCCACCCACGCTGATTGTGCATTTATTTCAATGTGTGTGTTGTGTGTTTGCTGGTGATTGCATGACTCTCTCCTCTGCAGCTGATGAAACAGTATCACACCCAGGAAGTCGTTTATACACATGGGGCCTCTTGCAGCTGCATTTCCAGAGTTCCTTCCATCACACGACAGGCTGATAGAAAAGTGTTTCTCTCATTTTATCTGGGGGAAAAAAACGTGAGGATGTTGGGAAGGGGAAGAGGGGTTGATGGTGTTGGCTTGTAACAGGCCCTAAAAATGCACGGATCAGGTAGATTAGAGAACGCAGCTTTCATTTAGTTTTGATTAACATAAACTGGAAATGAACAGAAGTGCCAGGTTCCTTGTTTTTGAGAGTTTTTATTTGAATTTCCTTCACGATTTCGTGAGTAAGATGGCAAGACCAGAAGGGAAGCGGTCCTCAGCTGATTAGTCAAGTGTTGTTTAAAAAAAAAAGTGTTGAAATGATTTTGTTAAAACAATGAAAGGTATTCATTTCAACTAAATGGTCCATCTTCACACTGAAGTAATGGGGCAGATAAATTTAATTATTCTTGTACTTAATTAAATAAGTGAACATCCTCATGAAATACTGGATTTGTTTGAGGCCCACTCAGTCCTTGTGTCACAAAAATGTAGAGAATGCTGGGTAATCAGGCCAGGTGTCGCTGTATCACCCTAAAAGATCCCGACAAGTGATCTGATTCAGCTGTGTGTGTGTGTGTCTCATGCTTGTTGCTGTATTCCAAGCTGCTGTTTGAGTATGAAGCTCATTTTAATGCTTAACAGCATAAAAGTTGAACACAGGAAAGCAGGTCGTTGAGGCTCGTCGTATTGCCTGTGGTCTTGAGCGTACCTCGCTGGTGTTAAACACTCCAAGCGTCCTCCATTATGAATCCTGTTAAGCTGTTTTATGCATTAATAAGGCTGTGTGCAGAAAAACCACTCTCTGGTATCAGTGCCTAATATACTTTCAGCTAATTTCCTCCTACACCATCTTGCAGTCAGTGCAGTCAACAGCATTGCATTGTGTGTTAGAGGAGGTTTTTTATTTGACTGATGCCAATTTTCCTACAGTCCTACAGGAAGTAATGTCTCTGTCGTCTTCTGTTTCTCCCAGAAGCAAAGCAATGAGAGACTACCTTTTCTCCTACTGCTCGTACCAAGCAAAAACAAAATCTATCAGCTGGCCCAGTACATCACCTGAGAATGTATTTGTGCTGTGGTTTAAATTTAAATCTTTAGGGGAGCTATTGTGTGTTTTTAGGTTGGTATAAATCAGAAGCCGCTCCTCACTGAAGCAGCGGGTGACCTCAGGCTGTGTGTATTGATGAGTGGGATTTGTTTCTTAATAGAATTGTATCTAATTAATTGGCTTTTAATTGGGGGAACGAAGCACATGCATATGCAGCAGAATCGGTTTCAGTCATTATTTAACTGCATAAATAATCGTATTATCCTCTCCGCTTAATGGAATGAGGTCGTGTTTTAAATGTGCTTTGTTTTATCTGTTTAATATCTTCCTCTTAAATTGCAGAAAAGATTGTGTTGGTGTGGTAATTCAGTCCTCTTTGATGGCTAAATACTCATCTTTTGAGTAGGGGGGAAAAAAATCTTGCATGCAGAGGTTTTGTTTCATAAGATGCTTCATGAAGTGGAGTAAAAAGCCCACAGTGTGTTGCGCAGTGATTTTCAGGCTGGCTGCTGGTCGGTCCTTTTTTGCGTGTTCGTGTGTGAATGCTGTGAGGTACGTGACGCAGTAATTGCTGTAGTGTCGGTGGCGTGTGAGTGAAGGACAGCAGGCCTCTCATGCCGCTGTGTCCGTGAGGTCCCGGCAGGAGGGGTTGGTCTGTAGCTCCTCTCCGCCAGGCCTCTCTGCGCAGCCCGATGACTCACTGGCCCCCTCCGGTCCTGCCTCGGCGCGCGGAGGACTCCTCTGGAATATTCTGTCGCCGCTGACCTTCTTGCCTCATTTCCTCCGGACCTCTGACCGCTTGGCAGGCAGCCTCCCTGGCTGCAGCTCCGCCTCCCGGCCCGCAATCAGCTCCGCAGCGCCGGTTTTGGAGCCGGGAGGCGGCCGCCATCAACACTACAGCTGCATACTTTCCGTGCCTGCTCATTAGCCGGGCAGTGACCGGCCGTCCGCCACGGCCAGCCCCCAAAATACACCCCAGCCTGTCTGTGCTGCGTGTGCATCTGCGTGTGTAAACGTGAGTGCGTGTGATTGAGTGTGAGAGCGGGTCACGGGCCTGTGCTTAATACAGAAACACACACGGCCAAACCCACTGCTCAAGAAAAAAGGAAAAGTACTGTAGATCAACCACACTGCCATTATAGGTGCTGTATACTGGGGAGAAAAAAAAATAAAAAGCAGGAAGGCCTCCCCAGGATCAGAGAGGCTCAGAATCGCAGTTTAATATCCAGCCCCTCAGATCTTCCCCCGGCCCCCCGACTCGCTTTCACACCAATAAGCTGTGATCCCGGATTCCCATGAATAATTGCCGACACCTCCTTTGCAGAGCTTAAATGAGTGCAAAAGTGGGTTTCAAACAGAAGCCATTAATATTTATTACTTCTCGTTTTTTTGCAACGCGGAGGTTGAAAAGCGTTCTCTTCACACGATGCTTCGTTTGGCCACTCGATTAGCGAGCCGCGCTGATTGACTGTGTTCCTGTCTCTGAGGTATTAACACTGACAAGACAGCAGAGGGGGGAGCAGCCTTAAAGTACCTATCCTCTATCTGCAAAAATGTCTTCACATGCTCTGTGCCCATCTCCCATGAGGACAGACTACATGTGCACCTATATCACAATGTACAGATATTGTATATATTGCCTCTTATCTTTACTTTTTTTTGTCAGTCTGCCAGTTCTTTGCTTTCTTTCACTTTTTTTTTTTTTAGCCTGCTGAACATTTGACTTCACAATCGCATTAATGCTGAGTTGATGTATCTTCTGTCTCTGGCCAAATCGATACTGGGATGACGGCTAAACCCAGGCAATGAAAAATCTTTAGCTTTGAACAGGGATCCGTCTGTCGGGCCTGCCACAGAGCCCAAGACCATCTCACACAACGTGAATCGAAAGTTTGCCAAAGTTCAGGGTTGGCTGTTTTACTTTCTCCCTGCAAAGCCTTTTTTTCAGTCAATTTGTATATTTAAGAATCTGAATTACCCAGTATGCTGTGAGGTGAAACCATGTGAGAGTGAGCCCAGGTCATCCTCGATGTCCCACACGTTCCAATTATTCAGTACAGAACTGATATATTCATTAATTATGCAAGTTATTGTTGGAATTTTTTAATTTTAGAGAACAAAGTCGAGGTGCTCATTGTGTCCGTGGACAGGACTGATTATAATAAGTTAAGCTCAAAAACATTACGAAAAAGAAGAAAAGGTAGAGGTGAAACTTGTCTTTATTTATCAAGTAAAAGCCCACCTCTATGTGAGCATCACTAAGATGAATCATCAATACATTACACAAAATTAAATTTAGATAAACATTTTTAGATAATAAGAAGGCAAAGATTCTCTCCTAATTAAATGCAAACCATGAATGGCTGGCAGGCTACTGTATTTTTACAGAAAACAAGCTCAAGACATTGTCATTGGCTTCGGTCCAACGGTTTCACAATAAATAATACATAGCAAGGCTATCTGTGGGCCTAAGCCAGTCATGAGCCAGGTTTAAGCATCTCCAGTTTGCTTTCAAAATTGTATTTTGGAATATAAGTCGACAGCTCAATATTTAATCAGTAATTGTCAGTAATTGCAAAATGAAAGATTTCATTTATAACCTGTGATGAGTTTTCTACCTTTTTTATTTTTAAATATTTTTTTTGGCTTCCTTTAAACCCTTGCTGAAATGCATCCTTCAGGCTGGATGGGACAGCAGAAAGTATCTGCAGCATGCATTTTCTATGCCAGTATTGCCTGTATTTAAGCCCATATTCACTAAATATCAGCTGGTGGAGTTGTGAAATGGCAGATGTCAGATTAATGAGTGATTGACAGATCGACTTCCAACACTTGCAGGTCTGGTGTAAGGTGAAGCGTCCAGGTCTCTACTACTAAAGATGGCATGAGACGTTTAGGGTATAAATTGCACCTGCTTGGTGCCCTCAGATTCAGCTGTCCCTGATGCATATACACAGGAACCACTCTTATGAAATCATGTTTTTTATGCAATAAAACATATTTTTATTCAATAAGAAAGAGCCAGGTTAGTTCATGTATCTATTCATGGTCAGTATGCTTGGCTTGCTTCTTTGACAGGAGTTCAGTGGTCTCCTTAAGGTCGTCCTGAAATTTATCTCCATGAAGACCGTAGCTGGCATGAGTCGGTGTTCTGTTTTCTCCCAGCCAAGCTCACAGTACTGAAATGAGAGCACATCTCTTCAGTGTTACATCAGGCTGTCAGATGCATCTGTCAGAAAACAAGTGTTGGTGTTTTCATGACTGATCTGCTTTCACAAGATCAGACCAGTGATGGAAAAGAGGAAGAACCATGCACTCATCTGGAAATGGTTATGTGTTTAAATAAACCACGTGTGTGTATATAAAATTGGTATAATAAAAATAACTGTGGCTGTGTTTGTGCACCATTACCAGGCACTGAGGGTGTTTAAAAGGAAGGTTCGGGGGCTGGGGGGGGGGGGGGGACCTCCATCTGAGTCGTCCCACAGCGTGTGCCTCGGCGTGGAAGCGGTGGGTACGAGCGGTGTGGCGTTTTTCGGGGAGTCGTTCCCCTTCTGAAAGTTCCGCTTTTGGATTTGCCACTTCAGTGCAGTGTGGCTGAGAGGTTTCCATTTCCCTCTGACCGCAGATCAGCTTCCCTGCCCGAGTGGCAGACAGAGCGCTGGTCTCCAGCAGCAGGAGGGAGGGCACCAATACATCCTCAAAGCTCTGGAGGAGGGTGCGGTTTGCTGCTGTGGACAAAGTTCTTTTTACTGACTCTGATCCACTTAGTGTCTTTTTAAATTAGTCCTTAAGCAAAGACTCTTAATTACTATTTAATACTGTATAATTAAAAAAGACAATGGACAGGGCTAGTTTTGTATAAAAGGCATCAATTTGGACTTGGCTTTTGATTAATAGCCTGGCTGTACAAAGTTTGCCACAAAAGGCAGCAGCTCGGGGGTCACTGGCTTAATGGCAGTTTAAAGAGTGTTTTTAGCTGTTATTCGCTCTGACAATTGGACTGAAAGAAAATGTGCTGCGTCTATTCACTGCATTATAAATGGCTCTAATTGCACAAAACCAATTAAAATGTTATGCACATTTATTGTATTCAGTTGCTTGCTATTTTTAATTACAGACCTAGTGGTGCTCATGTACATATGATCTTTCTGTGTGTGTTGGAAGAACCTCATAAATAAGGAAAATTAAGCTTTTTCTTTGCAGATTTGATTTTTAATGCCGCTGTTGTGGATTTGTTTTTGTCTTTATTTTTAGTTTTAGGTTTGTATTTTCTGAAAGAAATGCTGTATTTACAGAGTTATAGTCAAACCAATATTATTTTCTCTTGATTAACCAATAAATAAAAACCTACACACATCTTCATACAAAGAGACTGTGTGCTGAGGTCAAGTCTCAGTGTGAAGCAAAAATTGGAAACGCAAAATACAGTCTTGATTGTGCTCCTTTTTAAACATTTAGCCATTTAAGTGTTTTATGCACATGGAATGTGTTTGCTTTTGTGAACACAGGCAGAAAAGATAAATATCATTAGCAGTATGCCAATGAGTCTGCCATCAAACACCACAACTACACGACTCATTCAGATTAAACCCCGCCCCACCTAAAGTGACCCTTACAAAACGCTGAGAAACAGGCTTTGATTTGAACATACGTAGCAAAGTTAATTTGATCTGGCACTTTTGTGTCTGGACACTGAGTCATGATGACGTCTGTAATTTCACAAACGGAGCATGAATTGAGTGCAGTGTTTTCACCAGCCCCTGAGTCAGTCAGAGTCTGGCGTGAAGCTCGTGTTTCCCCTGTGGAGGAGAAGGAGACGCATGATAATGACTTGCACAAGATGCAGTGCAGGTTGTTTTTTTTTCATGAAGCGTCTTCAAACATGGCTCTGTTTTATACTCAGTTTTTCTTTAGATCCAACCCGAAAAGGGCCCTGTTTACCGCAAACTGGCAGTTTTTTTTTTTTCTTGTTTTCTGAAGGCTTGTGTGCTTTTCTTTTTGTCTCTCTCTCGTGTGGCGTGCGTGTTGTGTGAAACCCCGGGCGGAGCTTGACAGAGCGAGGGCGCGAGGCTGCTGGACCGCCTGGATGCTGCCATTTATTTAAGGATCCATGTCAAGTCACGACCTATTTATCTCCATGTTTACACCAGCAAGCTCCGAGAACATCAGAGCAAAGCAAGCACCTCCCTGAGCCCTGGCACAGATTAGGGAAAAGAAATCAGCATCAGGCCTGCCAAAATAATCACGCACAGCACCGGGAGTGTACATGTTCATGTCTCAGTTACATCTAAAATGTGTTAAACCCTGATATTCCTGCACCGTTCCCCCTCTCCACCCGTACATTTTTTTTACACCATTGTGAACTAATAGAAGCAAGTGCGAGGTAATCACAATTCCGCATCGGACCAGTGAACAAGGTAATCTTTGAATTCGCAGTGGGGACGGCCTGTTGGTTTACAAATCAAATGACCGCCCGACAGAGCTGCAGGGTCATTGACATGCGATAAATGTAGTTCAGTTCCTAGAAGCCGCATTGCTGTCCCGGTCATCTCCTTTGAAGAATATCCTGTCTTCTTCTTTTCCTCCCTCCCCTCCTCTTTGCTTGGGTATTCTCAGCGGACACGTCCTCGCCAGGATGGTTTTTTTTTTTTTTTTTTTCGCTTGTGCGCGTTTTGAAGAAGTAGATTTTTGGTCAGCAAGCCCACATCCGGCAGGTCACGGGCTCCTGCTCCACTCCCTTGAAGTGAGTAAGTGTTCCCGCGGGGGCCGGGATACCCGCCCGCAGAACCGCGGTCACAGAGCCCCACAGAGCCGCCCTCCGCGAATCCCGGCGCACCGCGGTTTAAGAAGCCAGAGTACTCTGTAAAGACCAGCCACGAGTAAACATCTCAGCCCACTGCCGTGATCAGCACCCGTCATCATCACATTTACATCTACTTTTACATGTAGTTATTCAGCAGATGCTCTTATCCAGAGGGACCAGCATACAGATGCTGCAGTGAATCTCAGTGGTATGTAGTAACCCAGATGTTTCAGACTGTATTCCCGGGTGGGCCGATGCTGCTGTACCCTTGGGCAAAGTACTTAACCCTGAATTGCCTCAGTAAACATCCAGCTGTATAAGTGGGTAATGTGAAAACTGTGAGCTGTGTAGTCACTCCGGATGAGGGTGTCTGCTAAGCAAATTTAATGGTATAATGACAGGAGTAGTGTTAGCGGGATTACTCTGAATTTCATTGCTCTTGCAGATTAAGAGGCTGGGGTACTCAGTTCGGCCCGCAAGCGCAATTCGCAGCTGATTGTTTGTCAGTGTTATGTGCAGAACGCTGACCGGTAATCTCATTCCGCCAACCGTTGCGTGCCGTCCTTATGATATATCTGATTGGCTCAGAGACGTAATGACAGTCGCTGTTGGGAGGAGTGCTGTTGGGCTCTGTTGAGATGAGCTGCAGACACCAGCAGATGTATCTCCTCGCTCCGCTCTGCCCTCTCTGACAGAGCGAGATGGAGCCGGGCCATGTCTGCGAGCTCCCCAGCTTTTAGGGAGGAGATTGGCTGCCGTCTTTCTCCCGGCCTCTGGAGTCACGGCTTAATGATCAGCATTTGGACAGAACAATGATGCCTCACAAATGCCTCCCTACACCCCCAGGGTTAACTGTATCAAATGTGGGGAAAAAAAAAAGGCAGGCGCAGACAGTTGGTGTTCTCTAGGCCCTGCGGTGGCCTTCAAGCGCACCCTGCCTTAAAAAACACTTTCAAACGCAACCACGTCGCAATCTTTAAACACCCTCCTTGCACTCGCCTGGGCCTTGGAAATCAGCATAGTTCCCCTGACACTACATGTGTAGCTGAGATCTCAGACCTGGGAGAAGCAAATCTAAAGTGTATTTCTTATGGAATTTATGTACATCCTGTTCTGTTAGGGGCTGAACAGAGAAATTATTCTACTGGAAGCGGTACATTTCGCAGACCAGATAACATTCCAATACAACCTTTTCTTTGTGATATGTCTAGTGGTGTCAAAACATCTCAGCAGGATTGAAACATCATAAATAGTGGGAGGGGTTTTTTGTGGGGGGGGGGGTGAGTTATTCCCTACCATCAGAAACAGACCTCTGCTCCTGACTTTTTGGTCACACCTTGTAGTTACACCAAGTGATCGGCAAACTTCGTCAGAATACCTAGACATAGTCGGACTGAACATGTCGAAATGTAACGGTAACGTTTTCCTGACAACCAGCTCAAGTTGGACCAGAAGCTGGACAAGCCAATGAGGGCGCGTGCACTATGATTATTACAGCGGACAGACGTCTTGCTCATTTCACTGGTGAAGCTGCACAGCATTTCACTCACTCCATCACCAGTACGTATGATCAGAGAGGAGGCATCAGTAATGTAGCAGGCAGCGCGTTCCGGTTTCCCCGGGCCGGTTCTGTTAGCCGTGAGAGCTCTCTGCTGTAGACTGGGAGCTGTTAATGGTAGAGGCCTGCTTCTCAGCACGTTCCCTAACACAGTTAGGGGCCTTATTGATTGCTCATTATTCTTGTCAGGTGGAGTATCACATTACGTTATGATCGCATTATGTCGTTTCGCAAGTTTATTTGTAGGTGGTAGTGTCTGCTTATTCTTGCCTTTAGGTTTTGCATTGACGCAAGGGAAATTGTAGTTTGCCAGTAATTTTTTTTTGTGTTGTAATAACTTTATCATCGTTTGCATTTTGGCTTTTTTGATGAAAAGTTAAAACAAGCATTGAGTCTTGGTTGCACAGGACAGTTTGTGGCATTTTTCTGAGACGCAATAACTGTCTGAGAGTAACGGTCATTTTGGTAGGTTGTCTGTCCATATGGTAATGAAATCGAAGCTCTCAGGCAGACCTTTAGTGTGGGGGATGGGGGGTGGGTGATTCTCTGAACACTGACTAATGGTCAAGGCAAAAGGGGTGCCTTAAATTGGGAATTTAAAAGCTAAGGTGTGAAACTGTGCTCAAGCTTGTACAATGTTTGTTAGATATTTGTACCCTTAAAGTAAGTGCATCATGTCTTTCTTTAAGTTGATATTGTCCAGCCATTACTGACAAAATGCCCTTCCAGGCTACCCCCCGATTTGTGCTGGACTCCCAGAAAGGGATCGCATTGTCATGAAAGATGCCACATTTCTGCGAGCAGAATATTAATGGTGGTCTGTGCTCTCTTTCAGAGATGAAAGGCTGGAATGGCCACATAACAAGGCTCTTACATAAAATATAATGTATTTGTAACAGTTTGAATTGAGTCTGAACATTTAAATCTAACTCTCAGTAAATGCAACGGAGGCAATCTCATGACATCTCCAAATGAATTATTCAAGGAATCCAGTGTGCTGGGTTTGTAAGCTAGTCCTAGCATATTTTACAGTCAGTGAAAGAATGCAGATGAATTTTCTGATGTCATTTCAGCCGACATTGAAACAGACCGTACAAAAACATCAACTGTAAAATGCCTTTTTTTGTTTGTATATACATATTTAGTTTGACAGGAAATTACTGAAAGGTTTTTATCTGTGTGTGTTGGTGACATTATGCAGTGCAGATGCAGTTTGCCCTTGTGTTAAATGCTGGGTATGGATTTCTTGATCTGTGAAAGTCACATGTTGTCCACTTGTTTGTGTCTGTCTCATTAGCATAGGTTAGCGATTCAGCAGGAGAGTGTTCAGACAGCATAAGGATCGTGTGTGCTGGAGTGATGAAATTTAGCCCGTACTGCACCAACTATGGATGTGTTCCTACGTGTTCCACATGAATCACATCATCCTTTCTGGCTGGATAAAAATGCATATGAGAAATGAGATTGGTATGCATGATGATGATTCATTTGCGGGGTAGGTACACTGAAGTACTCCTCTAAGCAACACAATGAGCAGTGCATGGATAAAGACCAAAGTCTTTCAGTCTGAGAGTGCTGAACTTTGTCCGTAAACTCAAGGCCACAAATTCCAACAAAATTTTGCCTTTTTTAAAATTCTTGGAAATGCTTGAAGTCGGTACTGAGTCCATTGTTTGCTCAAAAACCCCCCAGAGTGTGTGAGTGTTGTGGTTACATTGGACAGAGGCCGAGGATGAAGAAATCGTAATGTTATCATTTTCCCATGATGCCATTTGTCTTTCTGTGTCTTTGTTGTTCTACATGACGTACACGTATCAGAGTATTACATGCAAAGTACTGGCCACAGACAACAAAAAAATCTTTCTTGCAACTGCAAGAAAGGGCTTCACCTATGTGTCATTATAGAGTGCCCCGTGGAGTACCTGTCTGTGGGCCAGGGGTGGGGGCTTCTGTCTATAATCACAGTTCATGATGTTATCGTCCAGCTAAAACGCTTTGGTCAGTTTAAGTACTAAATTATTATTGTTTTACTAACAATTCAGTCAACTATACAGTTGTGCCGATGGTGTAGGCAATGTTGCAATGCTAGCTACTGAAAGTGCTTTTTTGTAAGACAGGCTCTTCCCCTATAGCAGTGGGATACATAAATAGCAATTTGTTTTGGTTACATACAGTGAAAAACATTTCTAGCAGGAAGCCTAGTTTACTAGTGTTCAGGCCCCCCCCCCTGCTGCCAAGACTGGTCAGATCATTGTCTGTTGTGCATGTGCGCTAAGTGTGAATGCTCCCAGTATCTTCATCTCCTGAAATTTGTGCACCACAGGGTACACAACACACACTCTGTAGGCCGTGTTATTAATAAAATAAAATGTAATGCAACCAGCTGTGGAGAAAGGATTAGATGAAGAGGGGGAAAAAACTTCATGTGTGAGTGTTCAGTACAGCTCTAGAGCGTTTTATGCAATAATATGATTGAAAAATACATTAGATAAGACAGTAGATAAGAGTGACCAGCGTGAAGTGTGTGCGGTCCTGACTTCTCCCTATAATGGCCTAAACAGACGGGGCTGCCCATCATGGCTTGCGTTGGTATTTCAGCTGGTCCTGCTTTGTAGTCCTGACAGGTTCTGCTGGCAATGGGGGACATTTTTTTCTGATCTCAAATCTCTGGCAACTTCACTTTTGGAGGGTATGTCGTTGACTCCCTCCCTGACCCCTCCGCCTTTTAATTTTGGGGAAATTGTCAGTTTTGTCAGTTTAATGCGGGCGGCCATCATTAGCGGCTAGCACGACTCTCGACACGCGGACCCCTCCCGTTCCCCCGGGGCCGCGCGTGTAATGTCATCGGCGGTGTCAGCGGAGTTTAAGCGCTCCTGACGTCCTAATCGCTGGGGATGGGTGCGCGTCGGCACTCTCTGTATCTGTGAGTCCATCGCTGGCTTCTGCTTTCCGCCACACCGAGCAGTGAGGGGCGAGCCGGCTGGTGACGGACAGGCGTGCGGCATGTTGACATCCGCTCGCATTCATCAGCGTTTCCGAGCCCAGTGGCGCTCAGCGTGAATAACGCCTCCACGGGGGGGGGGGGGGGGGGGGAGACTGCGGGGGGGGGTACCGCAGCAAAACTGCATGAGAAACAGTTTTAAGACAAAAGCTCGTAGGGTTGCTGTGTGTTTTATGAATGAATTTCTTTCTTTCCTCCTGTGGCATGTGTGCGTTATCGGCTGCCTCTGGCTGTGTGCGTCCGTGTGTGTCTGTCTGTCTTTCTGTCTCTGTCAAGTTTCATCATGTAAAAATAAAATTCTGAATCTGTGGAGGCATCAACTCTGAGTTAAATATGCATCATTGGCACCTGCATCTTATTTAAAGAATGAAAGGGTCAGGTTTACATAAACTTTGTGAATCATCAAATTCACCATAGTGTTCTCATGTCTTACCAGCACGTCTCTGACAGGACAAATGTAAGGCTTCATGGTGTATGTATTTTGTCGTATTGCTTTGTGCTTAGTGGATGAAAGTTTGAACATGACACCGAAAACTGAGGGCACCCACAGCTGTGACCTCAGCTCTGGTAATGACCTTTAAATGCTCACTTTGGATTATATATGAACGCCTTTGTTCCAAGCATCTAATAAATGATTCTTTCTCGAATGAGACACTTGAAAATTATTATTGCAAGCAATATAAGGTAATGGGTAGCCATTACTCTCTCTGCTGTCTGTGCTTCTGTGCATTGCCTGCTCTTGAAATATGATGCATCTACTGTACTTAGCAGGCACTTAATATCAGAAAGTGCCATGTTTATAATGATTTATAATTGCCACAATAAATGTGCATTGTAGACATAACGTCTTGGGTTGTTCAGTCGGTAATTATCTCATGTTACTTATTCAGACTGTTGAGGCTTAGGGAAAGGCTTCCTTTGCAAGGCTAGTGGGTGCTCTCACTGTTTCTGGTCCTGTGTTGCTAGTCACAATGGAACTGCTTTTTGCATTTCCTGAAGAAGAATTCTCAGTGGCAGCATGTACCATTTAATTTTTAATTTTGTGTGATACATGTATTCCATCTATTTCTACTGTCACTTAAAATGTAGTTGATTAAATTAAGTGCCCAAACTGAGAGGTTTGGGGACATCTCTGATACACTCGTGGAGCCTGACATTGGAATATTTTCAGACACACATGTGGCTAAGATTTGCTATAGGTCAAGTTTTCCACGCTTCTGGGTGTTAGCTCAATAGTTACTCTGTTCTGAGGGTGGGATTTTAAGATGCAGATCATGTTTGTGAATATGTGGTTTGTAAGATATATGGTTCTAGAGTGTTGTTTTAGACTAAAGTCAAATTTAAAAAAAACTAAATTGCTGACTTTGGAGTGCCTCCCATTGGACTAATTTGGGGTTTGTTTGTGAAGCCCAAAAGCCAGGCACTTAAAGGCTGTTATGTATTCAATATAAATATCTGCATTCACAGAATGTGTTTTTTTTTGACATAACAATACTGGTCCCATGTGGTTCAGTCATTCTACTTAAATTACAGTCTCAAGTGGCTGCACCTTTCAAAGCGGAGTACACTTCTCATCCACTAGGGGAGAGCCAGCAAGGCTAGCTATGCATTGGAGGTATTTATTTGTACTCCCTCAAAATAACTATGATAAGGTAGCAGTAGTTTTAGCAGCAAATGTAAACACAATATCAAAACATAAAAAGAGACCTTGATCTTTTTTCTCAAGGTGGAGAGAGCGATCCAGATATAGCTAACACGAAAGAAGGCGTTTGGCCCTGGGGGAGATGGTGGCTGCTTTAGGTATTCAGTTTGGAATGCTTCTGATGTTACTTGTAGCTAGCTAACTGTGCTACTCAGAAGCTTGGTAACTTAAAATTGAATTGTAGATGATGGGCAGAAACTGAGAAACTAATCACAATGAAGCCAGCTGTTATCGGTTTCACACAAATGCACTTGTAAGTGACATCCTAACTAATGGCTAATTTTCACTGATAACTGTAAACCGGAATTAGAGATTCATTAGACATCTTGTAACACTAAAAACATTGCAAATGGACTTGAAACAAACTTGTCAAAACAATCATCCTTGACTAAAAGAGGCAAAATGCTGCACATTTTTGCCACAAGACCCCATTATGACATACCCCCAGAAACTATGCTAAACCAAATACACCACCATCGCTGCCATGCTGAGGTCACATGGATCTGAACATACATTTCCCAATGATAAAAAAAACAGATACATTCAGTACTTTTATCACATAAAAATATTCATAGTTATATGTTAATACTATGGTCTGTTCAGACCGCAAGCATGTCCCCCCCCCCCCCCA
Source organism: Megalops cyprinoides (assembly GCF_013368585.1). Classification (NCBI taxonomy): domain Eukaryota; kingdom Metazoa; phylum Chordata; class Actinopteri; order Elopiformes; family Megalopidae; genus Megalops; species Megalops cyprinoides. The sequence goes on along the minus strand of NC_050596.1, from coordinate 32,396,334 downwards.
CACACACACACACCCCACCCAAAAAAAAAACAGACAGTTTTATTCATGACCCCACTGTTCTTATTTTGTGTATGCTCCTTTGGCTTTGATGCAACAGAGAAGACTCTTCCTGTAGTCTTTTATGAGATTCCAGCCGATCACTGGGGGCTGTTCCCTTTTTCCCCTCAGCTTCTCCTCACAGATTCCTCCAGCTTCTTCAGAGTTCTCCGTTTTTCCCTTGTGAACCCGCGTTCTTCGCTTTGAACCACAAACGTCCTATCAGATCCGGCTTTCGGGCATTTCTGATGACCAGCACAGAATCTAGATTTACTGTTAGCTGAAGTATTTCTTGGTGGACTGGCCTTGTTTTGGCCATTAGCATGCTGGATTGACCTTTTTTATACCAGCCTTCAGCTTATTAGCACATGGAGCCAGAATTTTAGCTGTTGTTCCATAGTATGAATATGAATCCATTGTTCCCTTGATTCTGAAAATGGCCCAAGGACTGGACCTTGGAAAAACATAAGTCCACCTACATATTAAAAAGAAGGAATGATGATTTCTGCAACACAAAATGTTTTTTTATTTTTGCCCCGATCCTTTCAGCTAGGAGAACATCCTTAAATTGACCACAAAGCGTGGAAGCAGCAGTAGCCTTGAAATTTTTTGGACACTAAAGTAGAAACTGGCAGCTTTTTTTGGTTGTTTTGTTTTTTTTTTTTATAGCCACCACCCAACTTGTGGAGGCCAGTGAACCTAAAATTTTCAGACTTTCTCTGAGGTTCGTTCCATAAGTTTCTTTTAACATCCACTGTGGGCATTGTGTGGCAAGTGCAAACAAGGTGATGTTGGGCTTCAATTTACATTTTTTACAATGTAATAACAATGACCTCCACAGACATTCATTCCTTTGATAAACTGTAAAACAAAGATAAATATGCCATTGGGCAAAATACATCTAGATTACAGACTTTTAGTTATTCATGCAGAAAATGGAGTGCTTTCACGTTCACTCTATTGAATGAATCAAGTGTTCATGCTTTTTCAAGGGGGTGAATACGTTTGAATCCATGTGCTAAAAGCGGGGGAACTTTGCAGTGAAGACCTTTTCAGTAACGGAGCAAAGGCGTAACACGGCTGTGACTGCACGGCTGGTATGGAATTCAATGTTTGAGATGTAAAAGCACATGATAGAGTTTTCATTCTCTCATGGCTCTGTCTGTTCTCATTCAGGTATCCACTCAGTAGAAAAGTGGGCACCTGAATGGTGTCACACACACACACAGACACACAGACAGACAGACACACACACAGACACACACAGACAGACAGACACACACAGACAGACAGACACACACAGACAGACAGACACACACAGACAGACAGACACACACACACACAGACACACACACACACACGGACACACACACACACACGGACACACACAGACACACACACACACACGGACACACACACACAGACACACACACACACACGGACACACACACACACAGACACACACACACAGACACACACACACACACACACGGACAGACACACACACACGCACACACGGACAGACACACACACACGCACACAGACACACAGGCACACGCACACGCACACAGACACGCACACACGCACACACGCACACACACGCACACACGGACAGACACACACGCACACACGGACAGACACACACACACACACACGGACAGACACACACACACACACACGCACACACGGACAGACACACACGCACACGCACACACGGACACACACACACACACACACGCACACACACACACGGACACACACACGCACACACACACGGACACACACACGCACACACACACGGACACACACACACACACACACACACACACACATACACGGACAGACACACACGCACGCACGCGCACACACACACACACACACACACATACATACACGGACAGACACACACGCACGCACGCGCACACACACGCACACACACACACACACATACATACACGGACAGACACACACGCACGCACGCACGCACGCGCACACACACACGCACACACGCACACACATACATACATACATACATACATACATACATACACGGACAGACACACGCACACACACACACACGCACGCACACACACACACACGCACACACGGACAGACACACGCACACATATACACACACATATACATACACATACCCATGCACACGCACATACACACACAGACACATGCACGCATACTTGCATACACACACACACAGACATAGAGACAGACACACACACACACACACACACACGCACACCACATGTTTCATGTGTTTTCAGAGAGTGTGCTTTAGTAACCACAGACAGGCTGGGGAAAATGTCACAGCCAGACACTTGTCAGTGTTCCTGTGAGAGCATCCAGGTGAAGGAAGCAGACTGCTCTATCAGTGAAGGATGGATCAAGTTTAAAAAAAAAAAAAAAAAAAAAAAAAAACAGCCAATGAGTGTTTACCAGATGGAAATGATTATAGTTCTGTCACTGCGGGCAACACACATGTGCAGTGTCCTGTCTGAGGACAGCGTTGTGAATATTACCGCCATTAGAAACGGTGAGTCTTGTCGTGGGAAAGTGAGCCGCTGAGTGACGGGTGGGCCACTTCGGTGGCCTGTGACGTGTGAGATAATGCCAGTCTCCTTTCTGTCTGCACCAGACCGGCGGAGATCCGGCTCTTATGGTCACACTGGTGTAGAATACCTGGGCCTGTCTCCTGAACTAGGATAGGGCATGATACTCTGCTGATGCTTCACGTCTACTTCTGATGAGAACATGAAATAAAGGTTTTAGAGGTAAAGCGAGCAAATTATTTGCAAGGAAAGCCCAAAGAACATGTTTGAAGAGACGTACCGAGCACATGCCAAACCTTTAAAAGGCTTGGTACATCCAAGCAAATGCTCTCCCTTGTTCATAGAACCATGCCAGGTGCATTTTGATTTTTACATAACTCACTGATGACCATTCTATCAGAGTTGAAAAGGCTTAGCTGTGCAAGCATTTACCGTGTTCCACTGAGAAATCCTTGAATGTTGTAGTGATCACTTTGGTTAGATCCGCTCTGGGAACGCGCAGTGTGTCAGTGTTGTCTTATCCTTATTGTGACAGGTGGCGGTTGAGCAGTGGCTTTACTGCTCTGAATTGCTCAGTCCTGAACATTTGTGGAGGAATCTGTTGTTCATAACAATCATGAAACATTTTTACAAAAAGGTGAGGAAATTTTAATCGGAGATCTGTTTTCTGAAGAGACTTTACTATAAGTTCTAGCAGGCTTCCACACAAGGGCACAGAAACAACATATGGAAAGGAAGTTCTCTTCCACAGTGATTAATATGTATAAGGTCAGTAAGGGAAGACCATGCAGGACAGTTGTTCATGAAAAGCATTCACACTGGGCGCTATGCATGTATCTAGCATCTTGTTTTTCCCTCCAGCAAAGCAAAAGACTACATGTAATGAATTTGTTTTTCTGTATCCTTCTGAAATGATACCATCCTCAGATCAGAATTGTGTAATGGTGAATAAGACGTCTAATTTAACACTGCAAATTGCACCACTGGTGAAAACTCTGCATGACCCTCCAAATGCAATTTTTACTTCTTTATTTTTGGTTTTGCGTGTGTAATACATACTCAGGTTGCACGATGAAAACCTCGAATGTTTTTATTTTTTTATCCCCAAATAAAAAAAAAAATCGTGACATAATGTTTTGTCTTCTGTAGACAGATGTTATTTTTAATTACTTTCCCCACTGAGAGTTGTCAGACAACCTCACATAATTGTTTGAATTACAAGTTTCCAGCTTCCTAAGGTTACTAACCACTCAACCACTCAGCTTTTGTTCCACCGAGTACTCGGAGTTATCCTTTGGATTGAAATGAAGTCTTTCTGCGCTCAAACCTAGAATTATGCCTGCTTTTGTGTTTGTTACAGCGCATTAGCTACTCTTCCTGTGAAGATTATTTTGAATGCCATTAGCGGCTCTGCCCACAGCCAGCCAGTGCTCCAAACATTGTTTAATGTTCTAGTTTGTCCTCTTGATAAGCGAGCGAATAGCGGGTGGAATTTAATCGAGCTCTTCAAACGGAGAGCGGCGCTTGTTTTTATTTTGAGTTTCTGAAAAGAAAAGGACAGTCGACTGCAAGGGGGAAAAACGCAGAACCCTAAGAACAAATGAGTTTGTCAAAATTGCGTTTAGGGACTTTTCCCTTTTTTTCCCGATGCATTTTAGAGGACGTCAACGGAATGACAGCTATTGGTTGTAACGTTGAAAAAAAATCCAAAGGAGACCTTGAAGTGCACGGACAGACAGCAGCGTTGACAGTGTAGCAGAATGTTTAAAATTTGCGGGCTGCCTCATCAAAAGTATCATTTTCAAGTCACATTTACATACGACTGAAATTTAAACAAATGCTTCAAAATCTAACTTCATTTGTTCCGCTACCTTTGAGGTGTAACCCAGAACACTCATGATTTGGCAGGCGCTGCACGGCTTATGATAGTTTAATAAATGGCCTGATTTTAAATTAATCTTACCCAAAATCTATAACCATTTTCTTTATTACAGAAAATTTGAGTGCAAATTCTGCAGCACATTAAAATGAAGTGCAAATATTTGATAGCGCTTAAGTTCAGTCAATTAACCATAACACTGAAATGATGTGGACTGTGGTCTGACACTCATTTAAGGCTAATTAGTTAATTAATTGTATTTAGAGTGCTTAATTAAAATATTTTTGCAGTACAGAACTATGTGACTGCGGCAGGTTTGCTGCGTTATTTGGCGTGATGGTACCCGGGTTGTCACTTGCTGTGTGTTGGTTCGTTTGAATGCTGACAGAAACGCAGTCACGCCACGGCTGCAGGTCTCTGATCATCTCCAGCATCACAGTGACGCGTCGGGCCGCAGGATGGACGGATCAGAACAGCGAAAAAGACAGTGACACGTGCTCCCGTATGTGACCAATTAGGGGTTAAATAGAGGCTCCTGTTCTTAAGATCTGTTTGAATGACTACCGTGTAGATTTCCACATTAAGTCTAAATGGCTCTAACTCGATGTGGAAGATGAATCGGCTCCAGCCGACAGATTCCCATTGCATATTGAATTAGGTGTTTTTCCCTTGAAATATTTCAAGTTAATTATGGTATGAATATGTGTTTGAGTTTTCGTCCCTAAACGCTGTGCCTGTCTAGTTGTGTACGTTGCACTTTATTTAAATAACATCTCTGTTGTCAAAAGAGGCTCTCCGGCATGCCCGGGTACAATCTAAAATGAAAAGCTCTCATAATAATGTTTACATCGGCTGATGAAAATCCCAGCGCTGTAATGATCAGTAATTACACGTATTTTTCGCTCCGTTCTGAAGACAGACGCGTTTTTCCCCGCTTCAGCCCGCTGCTTGCGGCGCGGAGAGGGAAGCCCGGCTCGCTCACGGCTTAATTATGACATTACTAAACGCAGCAGTCTGCTGCGGTGCAGCAAACACTTCCAGCGCATAATCACGCCGAAGACTGACTTTAAAGAGCTCATTACAGTTATTTTTCTAAAGACCGCTTTATTAAACACAGTTACCTAATAAGCATCTTTGGTGGGGCAAATTGCTGAAAACAGTAATGAGTCTGATTAGCCCACGTTTCAATTACGACAGCTCACCCCCCCCCCCCCCCCCCCAAAAAAGGGGGGGGGGATTTGTGCCTTGATTCTTGGGAATCGTGCTGGAAGGCATTGCACACAAAAAAAAAACCTCACCGCCACCTCTATGCTTCTTCTCTACAGCACAGTAATGAATAGAGAACTGTGCAAGCGGCAGTCCAATTTACGCACTGGGAAATTGGCTGGACAGAGCGGAGGCGCAGTCGTGTTTGCTTAAAAACAGCAAAGGCCACCGAGATTAATAGTTCTCAAAAAGGTCAGCTTCTCCGTTTCTCTTGCTGCTTTGGTGATGACTGCACTAACAGAAATTACATGCAATACAAATTAAATGCAATACAAAGCGGTTTTTTTTTTTTAAGTCGCCGGTAGTGAGGTGGCTTTTTAAGTGTTTTAATTGACCATCTCCTTGTCACGATTTCCATTGCCTTTAAAGATGTAAGTTTTGTCACATTGTACATTCTGAAGCCAAACTGAATAAAGCTTTTATGATTTCTTATGATTTAATATTTGTGAAGCTATCAAATGATCAAGCCACAAATGTTTGTTTTGTACATTTTAAAGAACACTTGTATGTTGTTTATATTTCTGTATCATGTTTTATTTGATTGCCATAGTGCTGTATAATATATTCTAATATATATTGGTTCTAGGGTGATGTGATGTTACAATTGAGTAAATTTATTTTTTACCCATATTAGAGAATACAGTAACCCATAATTAACAAGTCTAATAAACACAGCTATTTATGTTTATTTTTTATTTATATGTGGACATATATTTTGAGGATATGAAAAATATTTTTAAAAGTCTTATTTTAAGTGGGTTAATGTTTTGTTGGGTTGGTTAGTTTTGCCAGTGGCAGTTAATTCATAAGATACTACCAGCCATATATGGAATAAAATAAGTAAATAGAAAGTACCTAGAATTAAGTGAAGTTTGCTAGCTGCTTTTCTTAAAGTCCTGCTTCACAGCTCCATATTAGCCGGGTGTGATGACTAACACATGTTGATGGCAGTTGTAAAAGTTGGAATTCAGACTGTCATTTTGAATGAGTGTAATCCTCATGTTTTCGCGCCTTAGGCAGCGCCAAGTGTTGTTTTAGGTGGTGAACTCTGAGGCCAAGGATCAGCGTTCATCTAATCAGCGTTAGGAATCACAACTGCTCTGAGTCGAATTTAAAATTTAAAAAAAATCCCGGTGTTTGTGGTGTCTGCGCTTTGTTAGTTACCTGTGCGGATAGAGTATATTCTCTAAAATATAAGGAATGAAAACGTGAATCTGTTGTTGCTTGAATAGCTGTAGATGCTGGTTTTTGAGGCTTCTGGCTTGAAATGTTGACCGCTGGATAAGGCTGAATCACACAAAGACCTTTTCAGGGCCCCGAGAGTTGCTAATCAGTGCAATTTGAGCTTAAGCCCTGGAGCCAATGAGGAAAAAAATCCACTAATGGAACATTCACTAATTACACCACAGCAAATGTGGAGGAAGAAAATTGCATATTTGTTTTCAGATGTGTGTGTGTGTGTGTGTGTGTGTGTGTGCGCGAGTGCGTGAGTGAGCACAGTGTGTGTGCGTGTTTATATGTATCCTGACTGCATGTGTTTATGTGTGCGTGTGTGTGTATGTGTGTGTGTGCACGCATGTGTGTTTACATGTTTATGTGTATCCTGAGTGTGCATGTGTGCGTGTGCTTGTGTCTGTGCTAGCATGTGTTTTTGAACAGGTGTGTGTTTCGATACCTGACTAACTGCATCTCTGAATATGCTTCTTTCCCTCCCTCAAATACCCCCACTCCCAGCTAGAGCTCTCCCTTTCACTCACACCCTCTTGCTCTCTCTCTCTCTCTGTCTCTCTCTCCCTCTCTCTCTCTGTCTCTCTCTCTCTCCCTCTCTCTCTCTGTCTCTCTCTCTCTCCCTCTCTCTCTCTGTCTCTCTCTCCCTCTCTCTCTCTGTCTCTCTCTCTCTGTCTCTCTCTCTCTGTCTCTCTCTCTGTCTCTCTCTCTCTCCCTCTATCTCTCTCTCTCCCTCCCCCTCCCCCCCCCCCCTCTCTCTCTCTCTCTCAGCCAGCATGCCAGCTCTGTGGTTTTTTTCTGCAGAATGCTGAACCTTGCTCCCTTGAGCAAGCCCAGCACAACATGAAGAGTTAGTTTGTGGATTCTTTAGCGCAGGCAGGAAGTGTTTTCAGCAGATGACTGACTGCCCGCTGCTGTGAAGAGAGGGCAGAATGGATTTTTTGCCACAGACCCTTATATTCTCTAATTGTCTCCAATACGTTTGTAATCGCGTCTCAGGTGGGAATCGGGCCTTAGCGGCTGACCGGGCATGGTCCTTCCACATTCCAACCATGTGGAGCGGTCAGTCAGACACGGTTTTATACAGAAAGGGCCTGTGGTTATTTCATCTCCTGCATTATGGTCTGTTCTGAATGTTTTAGAAGCTGTAAAATGAGGTCTGTGGGACTGTAGTCCATCTCTCAAAGCAAGGGTCTTTACCGAAACTAGTTATTTACTGGTTGTGTGTATTTGTGTGTGTATCTTTACAGTGGAGTGAAGTGGTAAGAGAGACAGCACCAGCTCATCTCATCCTCTGTCGGAGATGGAGGGATGCCTCTCTCTGTCTCTCTCTTCTTTCTCACCACGGCCACTCTCCACAAATCAGTGGTTTCTGACTCACTTGTGCTCTATTTAATGTCTTTTTTTTCCCATCTCCGTCTTGGTCCGTTTCCATTTCATTAAGCTTTTGATGCTCAGGGATCTGAACTGCACCTGGTAAAGTACCCTCAGCCAGAAGCACCTCTGCGATTGGTCGAAGTGGCCCTTTATGCAGATGAGGTGGAACAGAGAAAAGAAGCCATTTACTGCAAATGTATTGTAATTTGCAGGAGTGAGATGTGGAAGTGTGATTCAAGGGGAATCATCATTTTGTACTGTGTAAATGAAATAATTAGGATGTATTAGAACAGACCCACTGGACTCTCCTGAGTCACCTTAAAACAAATCTGTCCTCATTTCTTTGAGGAGTGAGGGAAGTTTGTGGTCTTTATGTATGAGATGAAACTCCATACCACCCCATAACTACTCTACGAGTTGCACCATGCAACTGAAAGGAAATGTTAAGCATCTAAATGTGTCCAACTGCTCATTAAAATCCATAAAAATGAAATGCAAGCTCTGTTTGAAGCCTGTGGAAGCTCAGCAGTTAATCAGGAGTTACTCCTTAAAAGTGCATTACTGCATGTTGTGATTAATTAGTGCCGTAACACAGCAACACAGATACAGTGGAGTTCTCCATCGCCTGATGTATGCAGGAGGGTGAGTGAGTTGGTGTGAAGGAAAGACAGGTGACGTTATTATAGAATCCATGCAACACTTCACATTTGTGCATTTGCCACGTGAAGATGACGAGTAAAGATTGTATCAAATACTCCACATTTAATCCAATGTCTAGCAGCCTCTAATATTTCAGAATTGTTTGTCAGTGTATGCATAAGTATCAACACTTTATCCAAAATAAAGTTATGAATGCATTACTTTGTTGATTTATTTGATATTACAGTTAGCATTAGAAAAGGATCATGTGCTCATTTAAATTAGTTTTATCCATTGGCCTGTCATATTGTATGCCCATGATCTTGTTTTATTCTCTTTGCACTTTAATATTTTAAGGTTATTTAGTACTATTAGCTGGTTAACCGCACGCCAGTGTAAAATATGTCAGTGGAAATGAAAAAACTCCCGATCAGGGTCAGTAAAGTAAAGTTAGTAAAGTAAAGCAGTAAAGTTAATGTCTGTGTTCTGAAATGAAAATTTAGCAGGAAAAGTATATTTCTGGAAATGCAGTATTTGGCAGCTCTCTCATCTAGCCGATGTTGCATCAGTGAGTCAGTGATGCAAGCGCTTTTTTTTACTCAGAGGGTTAAGCCGGCATCTGTTCTCCCCACGGGATGGGCGTATTACAGGGGCTGATTTTGATTTATCAGTAATTGATGGAGTTTGTGTGTGTGTGGCGTGTTCATCACTGTGCTCTTTGTCTTCTGCCTTTCTTAATCGTTAGCTTGGAAGCCTGACAGCCTGGCAGCCGTGGCAAGATTGTCTTTGACTAAAACCTTGTAAATTAACACAATTAGTGCAGCATCATCCTGCTAATTAGCTCCCGGAGTCTGGAGCGCCGGCTCAGCTATCGGCTGGGAAGAAGTCATGTGGGAATCGGCACGCTGCTCTGTTACCAAACAAACACGGTGCTGCATTCGCCATGTCTGAGCCCTGCACTGGACTGCACTACAGAGGTCTGTGAGTGTGTGAGTGTGTGTGCGTGCATGCGTGCGTGCGTGTGTATGCACATGTGTGCGTGTGTATGCACACGTGTGCATGCGTGTGTGTGTGCGCGTGCGTGTGTGTGCGCGTGCGTGTGTGTGTGCGCGTGCGTGTGTGTGTGCGTGTGCGTCTGTGTGTGCGCGTGCGTCTGTGTGTGCGTGTGTGTGTGTGTGTGTGTGTGTGTGTGTGTGTGTGTGTGTGTGAGAGCGTGTGTGTGTGTGCGGTAGTGTGTCAGGGAGAGAGGAGGTTGGGTCAGCAGTGGCACACGCCGGTCGCCTGGTGACAGATGCTGGGTTGCACCTACGTTGTCCTCCGTCACCCGGTTCATGCCGGGGGCGGGCGATTCGGTGGACACATCGCAGCGTGACAGAGAGGGGGTGTAACTGAGGCTCCTGCTGCACGTCAGCAGCAGAGTGCGTGTGCCACGCCCCGACCACGGCGTGACCCGTGTCCCCTCAGTGTGTCCCGAAACGCGATCACCGCCAGATCACCCCATCCTGCGCCGTGGAAACCGTGCACGACAGTGTCCGAGGCAACGGTTTATACACAGCCGCTCTCATTTGCAGATGAAGGCTGGGATTAAGCGGGATGGTATCTGTCGAGACCCGGAGACAGAGGAGAGGAGTGTACTGATACGGAGGCGAGTGGGGCCTGTGTGTTTCTTACCGCCAGACGCCGCTCCCGCAGGCTGAGGGGAGGCCGTTGTAATTCATGCCGGGCTGTGGGGGCTTTGCAGTGATGAAGGCAGCCGAGCGCTGCCCGGGAGATTGCTTTGCAGCACTCCGCGGAGCAGATTTGAAACCGTCTCGGGCCGCTTTAGATGAGACTTGGATTATAGAGTGACCCGCGATGTCTGTGTCACATTGTTCTGCGCGGGGTGCATTACAGTGCGCTAACTAGGTGCTAGGTCCCCGAATCTCGGCGCCGTCCCTGATGCCGTCTGTCAGAGGCGCCTCTTACTCGGGCGAGAAGGCCGAGGCAGGAGGAGCACCCAGGCTTTGCTTGTCACTTCTGGAAGATTCCAACTCTGTCTTTAAATGGCACCCCTGATTCTCCCCTGAAAGCTTCTCAGCGATTCACCACGTCTTTATCTGACGGCTACATCTTATTTTTGTGGGAAGATGATTTGATCAATTAAGTCAATAGCTATTTGAAAAAAAAGCTTCAGGGGAGGTGTTAAGTACCAACAGACCAAATGACCCTTGCAAAAAAAAAAAAAAAGCTCAGTGTTTTCCTCTGTGCAGTTGCCCTTGGCCTGAGTATCTCAGAATCAGTTGCCTTTTTAAGGTAGGGAGATCAATAGAATAGTCATTTACTGAAGCGCTAATCTCACTGCATTTCACCTTTTCTTGGTGTCTGTTCATGTGGAGTGTGTTGCGGTGAAGGAGGCCTTTGGCGAGTTTAAAACCCACCCTGGTAAAAATAAATCTAAAATATTATTATATTAAATATGGTTTCTTTGTTGTTGGGATTTCAGGCATAAAGATGCAGTGGACCCCCGAGCACGCCCAGTGGGCTGAACAGCACTTTGACGTCAGCTCTACCACCCGGTCCCCGGCTCACAAAGCCGAGGCCTACCGGGGCCACCTGCAGCGCACCTACCAGTACGCCTGGGCCAATGACGACATCTCCGCGCTCACCGCCTCCAACCTCCTCAAGAAGTACGCCGAGAAGTACTCGGGCATCCTGGAGGGCTCGGGCGAGAGGGCCCTGCTGGGCTCCTACCCCGACGGTGCCCCACCCGTCCCCAACGGGAGGAAGTCAGAGGGCGACTCCTGGCAGGAGGGGGTCTACCCCATGAGCTGCGGTCCCGACGTCATTCCGGCCAGCAAAGCCGGGGCACCGGCCGATGTCTCCGCCGGGCTGGGGGGGTCGCCGAACCTGGCGGAGGCTGGCTACTCCAGCAGCAGCTGCGCCAGCTTGCACTCGGGGCTGGCGTCTCAGGAATACGTGGCGGGTTACAACGGCTCCTACCTGCAGTCGGGCTACAGCGGGCAGCCCGCCCCGGCCCTGCCCTCCCCACACCCTTCCCCCCTGCACAGCGCGGGACTCCTCCAGGCGCCTCCTCCCCCTCCTCCGCCCCCTCCCCCCACGCTGGTGCCCGGCTACAACACCGGGTCCCCCAACCTCTCGGGCTACAACTACCCCCCGGCGGGGTACCACCCCCAGACTGCCGTGGCCCCCGGGTATAGCCCTGGCGGGGCGCCCCCTCCCTCGGCATATTTACCGTCAGGTATCGCCGCCCCCACCCCCCTCCCTCCCTCTACCCTCCCCGGCTACACCTACCAGTCACATAACCTTGCACCGATCGCACCCACACCTTTGAACAGCAGCTCGGCCAACTCTCTAAAAAGAAAAGCATTTTACATGACAGGGCAAGGAGACATGGACTCCAGTTATGGAAATTTCAGCTACAGCCAGCAGCGCTCGACTCAGAGCCCAATGTACCGGCCGCCAGACAGCGGCGCCTCAAACGCGGGCCGCGGAAACGGCTTTGACAGAAGTGCTGAGGCGGCGTCTTTGGCGTTTAAGCCGACGAAGCAGCTGATGGCCTCAGAGCAGCAGAGGAAGTTCGGTGGTCAGTCGGGCAGGGCGATGACGCCGCCGTCCTTCGCCCCGGCCAAGGGCTCCCTGGGTGGGGCCAGGTCGGGCGGCGAGGCGTTCGGGAAGTTCACGTCCCCCGTCATGGGCGAGCACGGCGACGAGCGAGGGCAGCACCTCCCCCACGCCGCCGCTGCCGCCGCCCCCCCAGGCTCAGCTACCTCATCTGCCCACCCCGCCGAGGAGCAGCTGAAGAACAGCGACCCCCGTCTGGTGGAGCTGGTGATGGCTGAGATCGTCCAGCAGCTCCCCCCGGTGGACTGGGGCGACATCGCGGGCCTGGAGCTGGCCAAAGCCGCGGTGAAGGAGGAGGTGCTGTGGCCCATGCTGAGGCCAGACGTGTTCGGCGGCCTGGCGGTCCTGCCTCGCAGTATCCTCCTCTTCGGACCTCAGGGAACCGGCAGGACACTGCTGGCCCGCTGCATCGCCAGCCAGCTGGGGGCGACCTTCCTCCGGCTCAGCGGCTCCGCCCTGGTGACCAAGTGGCTGGGGGAGGGCGAGAAGGTGGTGCAGGCCTCCTTTCTGGTGGCACGTTGCCGGCAGCCGGCCGTGGTGTTCGTCAGCGAGGTGGACGCGGTGCTGGCGGCCCAGCCGGGAGAGGACGGTCCCACCAACCGCGTCAAGAGCGAGCTCCTCATGCAGCTGGACGCGGTGCTGACGTCCGCCGACGACCACGTCCTGGTGGTCTGCTCCACCAGCAAGCCCGAGGACATCGACGAGTCCCTCCGACGCTACTTCATGAAGAGGCTGTTCGTGCCGCTGCCCGACAGCACAGCCAGACACCAGATAATCAGCCAGCTGCTCTCACAGCACAACTACTGCCTCAGCGACAAGGAGGTTGCACTGCTGGTCCAGCGGACGGAGGGCTTCTCTGGGCTGGACGTGACCCGGCTGTGCCAGGAGGCGGTGGTGGGCCCGCTTCATGGCGTGCCCGGCGCCGAGCTCGGACCTATCCTGCCCGGCCAGATCCGGCCCGTCACCTACCAGGACTTCGAGAACGCGCTTTGCAAAGTGCAGCCCAGCATATCGCAGAAAGAACTCGACACGTACACGGAGTGGAACAAAACATTCGGGTGCGGTCAATGAAAAAGAGGGACGGAGAGAGAGAGAAAGAGAGGGAGCGAGAGAAAGGAAGATACGAGAACGGGCAGGAAAACCCGTTAGAAAGAAAGAGGGAGAAAGGACAGGATCCTCTCACTGCGGTGGAGGAGAGCGGACGGCGGTAACCGTGGCACCCCGTGAAGGCGCCGGAACAGACTGGAAAGGACTGCGCTTTAGATACCGAGAGCCGGTGATCTGCAAGTGACAGACACAGAAATCTTCTCGGGATGCTCGATACTGCTGAAGCCAGCATCACTTACAAAAGGTGCAAGTGGGGCGGCTTGGAGTGGCTGGGAGCCCTTGTGTGTGTATATATCATTCTGCTGTTCTTGAGATTCTGTTGCTATCAAGTGCCTCAAGTGGTGCTTTATGATTTTGTATTATTATTTGTTTGCCTCACAATCGACATTGGTGGCATGTGCTAATATAAAGAGCTTTAACTCCAAACACAAGACTAAAACTAGAAATTTTTTGCTGTTTTAGGAGACAGTCTGATTTTTGCCATTGCAAAGAGCAACAGTATTCCTCAACTGGGTCTGTTCTGCAGAGTCATTCAGGAGCAGGAGAAGATGCTTAGGGTAACTCTAATCTAGGACCCTAATCTGTAATCTTCGTTTCCTCTAAATGATCTGCCTGCAAAAACTCAGGAAAGCGATTGTGATTTGTACAGTACCTCATATGATTGTGTGGAAAGCACTACGTACTGCTGAGAGCGTAAGGCAAGGCTTCTGAATTTACACGATCTGAAAACATAGGTTTACCTCAACAGGCTTGATAGGAAATGGCAAGATGATGACGATGAATGTACCAGATATATTCTGGAGAGACGGGACAAAGTCAATAGTAAAGTTTTTTTTTTTTTTTTTTTTTTTTTTTTCCCCAAGAATTAAAGTGAAGAATTTTTATTGTTAGCATAGATTTTATTTGACATGCAGCCAGAATTGAGGCCCAATTTTGTTTTGTTTTGTTTTTATTTTGCTCTAATTCCCAAAATGTGTATCAAATGGTGATACCAAACCTCAGCCTTCAGCTGCAGTGCAGAGGAAGTGTGTGTGTTAAAGAGATGGGCAGAGTTGATTAAACTGAGGTGAGACTAGCAAACACGATCCACAGGAAAAAAAAGAAAAAGAGAAAACAAACTGATTTCAGAAGGCCAATCATATCCGCCTGCCTCTTTTGTGTCCCTGCTACAGTGAGGGCAGGCAGAGACCTTGTGTCAGAGCAGGAACCAAATTAATATTTAAGCCGGCCACTGGCGTGTACGAAATGAGCACCTTGGGGTTGAGAAGGAGAACCCGATCTCCCGAAACGATGTAAAAGCAGTTTCTGAGGGGCGTGACTCCCCATTCCGCTGCTGCTGTTTGGTCACGCGCTTAACGGCAGCCAATCGCACGCGAGGACGGGCCTGCTCTGCTTTCCTTTCTACCTCAGTTTGCCGTCACGGCCTCTAACAGCAGATCACTGGAGGACCGCCCCGTGTCACAGCCTCTCCGCTACGCTAGCTGGCTGAGGTGTGATTTTTCTTATTTTTTAAGATAGAAAAAACGCTGCCTTTTATGAAGGAAATCCAGTCACGGCACTCCCCCCCCTTGGCCCTCCCTCTCTAGCTCACACACCTTCCTGCTTACCGTCTCCCCCGAAACGCAGGGGCAGGTGTGCTTCCTCCCCCCTCGGGGGTTCCCCTCGGCGGGCCGTCTGAGGCAGTCAGATGCGTGGTTCTGTGCTGTGAGTGCGGGTCTTTGTAGTGTGGCCAATCGGAGCTGGCGTGAGAGAGAGAGAGGCAGCGGAGAATCCGTTAACCGCATGAGAAAAATTAAGCCTTGTGTTTTGAATGTATTTTTATTTCATATGCATTTTTTTTCTTCATTTTCTTGTATCAGTATGAAAGCTGTTGCTAAGCACTAGGGCAGTGGTCCAGTAGTACCACTCTATACCACTGAAGGTTTTAAGAACAGCACATAGCAGGTGAACTGAGGGGTGTTGCTTTGCTTTCTGTCACTCATTACCTTTTCATTACTTGCCTGTTTGGAAAGTCTGCTAATAGAGATGTCATATATTTATTTTGATTTTTGTTTGATATAAATGGTTTTAATGTTATGATGTTTTCTCTTCCAATTAATGAAAGCATAGTGCTTTTACATTTTTTTTTCTCTATATTTTTTTTTTCTTAGACATCCAGTGACGGAATTCGTAGAGCTGCAGAAGGATCTCGCTCTGAATGTACTCTGGCAAAACTAAATATTATGACATCTCTGTTACCTGTGAGTAAAACATGTCTCTGATAGCTGCAGGAGTGAACTGACCCACCAGTGGCATTCAGCTGGAAATGCAGTTTCCTCTTTGGCTTCACCCATTTAAGTGCAACTGAGTGGGAAAGGATGCACAACATGATAGAGAAGGTACAGCCATTTCGGGATGGATGTGCTTCTGAAACCCAGGGAAAGGGTTTGCTTGGACAACCCTTGCTCAACTGTTCGGTTGCGGTATGTCCAGTTGAACACTTTCCCAGAGGTTTGTTTTCAAATATTTACTGGTTTTTCCAGAACTGAAAATAAATATCTAGTTCAGAAATAATATACAGTAGAAATGATCACTGTAAAGTACACTACTGGTTATGTTCCAGAGAATATGCTCTAGGAGCACTTAAAGATGTAACTTTGTTAAAACGGAAAAGGGTAAGTTTAGAGTCTTTCACTCACTCATCATTAAATACCTTTTGGAATATTGACTTCATCACTTATCTTTAAAACTCCACTGGATTTTAATGAACAAATAATCAAATGCCCTGTTTAAATATTTGGTTTACCTGATGGTAATCTTTTCTGAAATCATCCTCCCGGGCACAGCAGATTTAACAACACTTTTGTTTTCCGCATGTTATAATTGCGTTCAAACTGGATTTTCTCCTTTCAATTAAAAGATGTTAAGCTATGCTGCCAGGTGTAAGTCTGAAAGCTATAGCTCTTTTTTAATAACGGTAATGGAAAAGTTATCTGACGGTAGTTTACTTAAAGCTGTGTGCTCTTCTGCCACAGTTTTGTGGTGCGTTGTTAGTCTTCTCAGAGCTGGAGAGGTATGTACCCAGAATGCTCTTTACCAACCAGGCCCGCTTTTCCCAAATCCCAAGAAAGGAGGCGACTGTGCCAGACACCCAGGAACTGTGCCTAAATTAGGTAGAATGGTTTAAATTCTTTGCAAATTCAGCCCCCCCCCTACATTTTTTGGATTTCTGAGAGTGTATTGCTTCGTTCTTGCGTTGTCAGAAGAGATTAAGCACTGGTGGAAGGGGTGGCACCTCTCTTACCTATTGGAGACTGACAGCTGGGTCAGTTTGGCTTTGGCACAAGGAGAGAGAACAGCCTGTCCAATGCTTAAATATTCCTCTCAATCTCCTCCTGCAGTACACCAAGGTTATAAGCACATTCATGACTTTGCATATTGTCGACACAACCAAATCACTTGAATTTTATTTTGGAACCAACCTTTGTCCTTTTTCCAGTTTTAGGTTTGTGCTGAACTGCTTAAGGATGTTTTCATGTCTGTGTATCATATCGGTTTATATCCGAGCATTGTTCTTTATAACCATTTCTACCTCATTGCTACATATTGTACATGTAGTATTTATTTTATGTCTTTTTGAATGTCATGCATTTGTAAAAAAAAAAAAAAAAAAAAAAAACCCGAACAAAAAAAAAAAAAAACAACAAAAAAACATAAAAAGATGAAGAAAAAGATTTGTCCTTGAACTCGAACAGTCTACCTCAGAAAGACTGTCTTTACACTGAACAGTATTATAAACCGAGTTGATAAGAACCGTTAGTGAGTGTGGTGGTGAGCGTAATCCACACTCGCTTTGGACATCAGCTGACTTCTTCATATTCTCACAATGCTAAACTTTCTGCAAGGAAATTGTGGACTGTATAGGTCTTCTGCAAGGTCTCTCTTAATGCAAATTCAGTTTGAAAATATAACGCGTTGCTTTAATCTTTTGTGAATTGTAGTGGTGCGCGTGTGAATGTGTATGTGTGTGCATATATAAATATATATATATATATATATATAATTCATTGTGTATGTGTGGGATTTTATATAGAAATAATATATAAAACACACTTGCACAAACTAACGCTTAATGTACTTTTGTTATTGATACATACATATTAAAATGCACCACATACATGTTTATATGTGTGTATATATTGCCATACTTACAGTCAACTTTAAATGTATTTTCATGTATTCTGAGGTACAAAGTACAGCAAAAGGTCCATTAAAGCCGTTTTCTTGAAACCTCACTCTGTGCATCTCTCTTGTATTTCTGCCCAGACATCATTGATTAGAATTATGAGGTGCCTAAAATGACCTGTGCACAATTTTTTGAGTGCCTGGACTGTCCCCTCCCCCGGCAGCATTTCCACAATCTGCTGGGACAGTAACACACAAGAGGCATTTTGTGGAAAACAGTGGACCGCCTTTTCTTTTTCTTTTTTTTTTTTTAAATGATATAAAAGGCTGTATCTGAGGCATAGAGGAGAAACGATTTCTTCCAAAAGACCTATGCAATGCACAATGCATACAGATCTCCTTCTCTCTCTCTCTGTGTTTCCTCTCTGTGTCTCCTGGGTTGTGTATCTGCAATTACAAAATCAATTTTTTTTGTTGCACATTATTTTTGCTTTTGCAGAAACCAAATGTGTTATTATTGCACTCATTAAAATATAACAAACCGTTTCTCTCCAGAAAAAAAAATGACAAGCATCAAATGATGAATGCTTAAATTGCCCATCACTCACATAATGAACTCCTATAATTTGTGAACATTATTAATGTAAATGAGACATTTCTGCTTAGGTTTTTTTTACTGTCATTATATGGTTGATGGTATATGCAGAGGAAGCTGCTGAAATCTTTATAAAAAACATTTAGAGATAAGTTTGTCCTCTTTGCCATTTCAGTTGTAATATTTTGCATCATCATCATCTCTGGTGTATTTGCTGTAATGTTCAAATGAATTAGTCCCTATGTATGTATCTCAATTAGGGTCTTTTTTTTTTATCCCTCCGCAGTAATGTCACAGGGACCTGGCTTGGGTGAAATAAAAAAAATAATAATAAAGCCTATGAAAGCAGTACCCATTACGGGAAATCGCAGTATTTTTCTCAGCGATTGTCTCCAGTGTTACTGAAAAAAGGAAGAAGTAGAAAACAAGCGCAAAACTCAAATAAATGTTCAAAAATGAAAACCAAAGCCTAGAATTGTGTATTATTAAAATGCCCTTCTAAAGGCATTAGTGTGTGTGTGTGTGTGTTTAGAATATAAACCATAAAGAGGAAATCAAATGCCTTTTAAGAAAAAAAGGTATGTATACGCATTAGATAAATCTTTAATTATCTGATGTGTTTCTCTCTTTCTTGCAGCCTAAATGTTTTTTGAGCATCTGCTGGAGGGTTCATTAAAATGCAATTAATTAATGATTTGCTGCAGAGTAGCCAGTGTTTGCTGGGTCCCTTCCCTTCAAAGACCGTGTGACTCACAGCTGCCTGGCCAACATGGCACGATTCACAGACTCCTTTATCTCCTGAGATTTCTACTTTCTAATCAAGACAAATAAAGAAACTTAAACTGCCAGGTCATTTTTCATCTGGAGTTCATCTAGTGGCCAGACACAGGGTGTTACCATTTTAAGATTCTCCTCCAAGCTAAGGGTTAATTTTGCAAACCTCCCTGTACAATATGGGAGAGCACTCAAATAACTGAATACTGTGGAAGGTACAAAAACAGATACATCCATGCTTATTAGACTATATTATATCATCATTGTTATGTCATGGATTGGATTAAATACTTACACTGGCTGGCTGAGGTTTATTCTATATACAGCAGTGGCAGTATATACCAACTAAATGTAGATTATCCTAGTCAGACCTGTAAAAAAATTCAAATCTGTTTTACTGTCTGTTTGTAATTTATTTCATAATTAATTTAAATTATTGTATTATGTGTGGAGTAGAGTTTAGGGAGTGTCATAATCACTTTTTAGTACTAAAATCGGATTACTCCCTTGAAGCTGTTTATGAGTCATCAGACACCTCTCTCTGCTGTCTCTCATTGCAGTAGTTTAGTTTAAGGTCAAAGCAAATTGCAAAGCTCCTGGATGCCATCTGTAGATGAAGTAAAGGATGCAAGTTCAGTGTACCTGTAGCCAGGTGTTTTCAGCCAGTGACTGTCAGGCCTTGCTAGATGAGTTTAGTGACATAGCAAACATTGTAGGAATGTTGTTTCCTCTTTCCCCCAGACATCCTCTTCCACAGATCTTTTTTTCTGGAAATGATAGGGCTTTAGACCGTGAATCAAATTTGCATTGTGAACAAATTCCCAAATGACGGAATTTATTGTGTAAACTGGACATGATGAAGGTTGTGAGTGCACAGGAACATATGAACAGTATACTTACAGGCATGACAGACGAACCAGGTCGAAAGATCCCTCAGCACTGATGCTCTGTATGCTGTAGCCTTTACCCTTGAGTTGAGTGTGAATAATCAGCTAATCCTTTATGGCCAAGCCAACAGTCTGGTATTACCTACCCCATCGACTGAGCTTTTCCCCACTTGCTTTTTTTTACCTCAGGTCATTCATGCTTATCTGATGCAATATCTATGTGTCAGCAATCTCCCTGATTTCACAAAACAAGCCCAGTTCTGTCAGACGTGTGTGTGTGTGTGTGTGTGTGAGTGTGAGAGAGAGAGAGAGAGAGAGAAAGAACAAGGACAGAATTCTGAAGTATGTTCTTTCTAAGTTTAGTAGCTTGTCTCCCATGTTTAAACTCATTTGATAATGCATGTCTTTTAACAGAAGTTAAAAATAAATTTAGTGTGCTTTGGCTTCAACCTGTATGTTATACCTACAGATGGATATGTGATATTGGCATACAGTTTAACCCTTTTTGCATCTGTTCCTTTTTTACTTTGAATATAGTGATGGAAGGTTTGTATCAGGAAGAAAAACGCAGATAAGGGAAACTAAAGTTATGTCAAACAAATTACATTCAAGTTATTAGTGGCTATTTTGTAAATATCAAAGATCCACTTGTTCCTGCGCTCTGAGCTCCATTTGCATTCTGATGAAATTGGAGTGGATGTGCGTGAACTCGGGGGTTATCTGCGGCGGAGCAGCGTGCGGCGGCCAAATCAGACGGCTCCGTGCCCGCGCCGCTCGAGAGGATGAGCCGCGGACCTCTCTCAATCCACTTTCTTCACAACAATTAAAATATGCAAAGTGATAATTTTCCTTAAGTAGCCTTAAATGTGCGATCTATTTAAATGTGAGGGAAATTGCCTAAAGCTTGCAGCAGGAGAGAAAAAAAAGAATAAATTATGCAAATAACAGAAGGACTCTACCACTTTAAAGCCTAATTTTTCTGTAATAAGCATACTGTTTCATTTAATTTTTTCCCTTTCTTTTTTTTTTTTTTTCTTAAATTTGCTTCTTATTAAACGTGACAGTTCCTTTGCGCTGTCTGATGGCTATATCTGACACAAGCCCGGGAAATGACTGCTAGACTAAATGCTAAAGCATTTTGGTAGCTTTTAGATGATGGTTACATTCACAAAGTAATTATGCGCTGGAGAGTCCAGAAATAAGGTTTAATTACACAGTAATCGCCTCTGATGGGCACTGCGAAGCGTGAGCCGTGCCAGACTGCAATCCATCAATGACAAAGCCCTGGCCACTTTTAATTCTTCCTCATTTGCATCATAACCTCCGCACCAAGTTGCACAAATGCTGTTAAATGTTAATAGGACCTGTCTCTCTGTTCACAATGAATGCTTAAGCCATTTCGCCAGTGCTCTCTCTCTCTCTCTCTCTCTCTCCCCCTCTTTCTCTCTCTCTCTCTCTCTCTCCCCCCCCTTACTCCCCTGCTCTCTCCCTCTCTCCCTCTCTCTCCACCCCCCCCTCTTCCCAGGCCTTCATAACTATCTCCGCTGAAGGAGCAGGCATTAGACAGAGAACACAGCACATGGTCACTGTTGTGCTAATTGGGTGCAACACTTAAAGTTTTATCTCTCCAGCTCTAATAATGTTCCGTGCTGACAAACCGCTGCATAAGTAATGCTCTGGGTGTGCTGGGGGGGGGGGGGGGGGGGGGGGGGGGGGGGGGGGGGGGGATGCTGAAGAGCCGACATGCCCAGAATGGGAAAGCGCCTCCCGCGCCGCGGTGCCGTGTGATTGGGCCCTCCAGTCACATTTAATCCACATCCTGGGGGACCGGGGACAAAATTACATCTTCATTAATTGAAATGTGTGGCCGGTGCCGTGTGTCCAGCAGAAGCATTTATTATTGTTCGCTTTTTGCAGCTCCATGAGGTGGATGATAACCAGGGTGTCTCATTATCAAGTCCGTCTCAACCATATATTAAAATAACACCCTTGATTATACCTGTGTCTCTGTTGTACACTAGGAAAAAAACACAAGCGGTATTAGCAAGCTGATGGGGAACCATTTAAAGTGTCTGCTCTACCTGAAAATAACGCGGCCCACGGGCTCTCAGATCTACATAAACATCTTTTGTAATTTTACACGTCTATTAGTGCGTCCTGTCTGATGCAGCACACATAATTGGAATCAACATGCATTGTTCTTATTTTTGACCTCCCTGCTGTTATACCCTAGACACTTTAAAGCAAATCTCAGTCTGAAAAAAGCTATGAAATGTCACATGCATTTTTTGAGCATATACATGTAATCCCCTACCTAAAGCAGTGCCGTGCATGCATTGTGTCTTGAATTATCTTGGTAAATCATAACATTGTTAAATCACATAGACTTTTAACTATTTCAAGTCACGGTTCACAGACGATCCCATTTAATTAACTCTGCATTTAATCTGAAGTAGGCTGCTCAAGCATCTCAGCTTTCTGTAGTCAGAAAAATCTACATACAAAGGATGTGCAGGTATTTGATGGGAGTATTTTTATTCAGACCAACCCTAATGACGGGAAGATGTTCCTTTTAATCTTTCACAATTATCTGATATTATATTTGCCTTTGAGTGCTGTATTCATCACCATGATCAGCATTTCCATATATGTTAATTACCATTTTTTCACTCATTTACATTGCATATAAAAACTCAGTAGAACAGCAATCTTTTTATTCTGGCTTCTAAATTCTATTTTCTCAGCCTAAATGTCCACACATAGTAAATTGCACAGCATTCCAACAAACAGATATTTGGTAGAAAAAGCCTACTATGTAATTTTGGTCCTATGCATGAAATATCCAATGGATTTTAATTGCAGGAATATGAGCAGTGAACCCTGTAATAATTTATTTGTTCAGTACAATCAGCTGTCTTTTCATATAGCTGTGTGCCTCTGAGAAATCTGTGTGTTTTAGAGCTGCAGGAAGTGACCCCTGACCTTGCCATAGCGCAATTCAAAATGCAGGGCGTGTGTGCATCTGATAGCCGTCTCATGCGATCAGGTGTTTTTCATCTCTCAATAAAACGAAAAACGGTTGATAAAAATGGTAGATGGATTTCACCTTCTGTTCTAATCTTCGAGAAAAACTAGATCTTGCACAGATTATGAGGAGAATATGGTTGGATAGTAATGTGAAGTAAGATAATTGCATGATATATTGTATAATTTTCCAAATTATGCATGTACGTGAAACATTAAAACCGTTAGATAACCAATCCCAAACTCCCAGCGATATATTTAAGTAAAACAACAGAGACCATTAAAGGTCCTTATTATGTAAAGTGATGCTTTTGTTGCTATTCTGGATTGTTAGGACACGTATCTTTCCATGCAAATGATGAAATATATTATCATAATATATGCAAAGTGGATTACATCTTTAATGCATGACATTGTGATATTAATAACCTATTAAATTATGTCTTTTTTTCTTTCGAGATATTTTTTCTGTCAGTAGTTACTCTGGCATTTATAGATGAACCTAAAAGAGACAAAGTGTTGTAATGGAATCTCTTTGAATAAGTGAAACTCCTCAGCACTCTCAGAAAGGCCTGAATTTGCTTTGTTTCAGTAGGGCTGCTGGAACGGTTTTAACACATAGTGTCTGCTCTCCTGTCTGAACTCATCTGCATTCTCTCTGAGATGGTAAAAGGTGATAAAATACATGAGTAAGCAAATAGTGCTTAAAAAAAGGTGTTTCTTAACAAAATTACTTGACTCTTCATCTTAAGTATGTAAATATGTAAATTGGTATTTAAATTAAGGGACACCATTCTTGCAGTCCTGTGTACTTAATATTTTAGAGGACAAGCAGGCTAGCATACTACACACTACTATAATGTGTGTAGATATAAGTATATGTATTAATAAAGGAATGATTGTAGTACGAAAATGCTAATGTACAAGCAGTATTTCTTAAATATGCTTTGTTCATATTATAACATTTTAATATTAATAATGATATAATAATATTTAATATTTTAACTATTACACTATTACACTGTTACACTACAGGGAGCAGCATCATTTTCCAAATAATTGCATGTTTCTGGTGAAAATGTGACAGTCCTTTTTTTTTTTTTTTCCACACTCCGGCGATCAGTATTTTGTCCATCCTCCTTTGATGTGGCCTCTTTCAGCAATCTTTTATTGGGTTCACGCTGTTCTCAAGCACTTCTCATTTCTGACCACAGAATTTCTCTCTCTCTCAGAGTTCTGCTTTTTCCCTTCCCCTACAATCACATTTCAGTCAGGAGATTAATATTGATAGCTCAGAATGTTGATTTTGTCTTCATTTAATGATTGCTTTGTATATATGGACTGCATTTATATAGCGCTTTTCTACTCATTTGAGTACTCAAAGCACTTTACAGTTATATGCCTCACATCTACCTACCAGTGGCAGAGGCTGCTATACAGGCTTACCAACTGGCCACTGGGAGCTGTTGGGGGTTCAGTGTCTTGCTCAAGGACACTTCGACACTCTGCCAGGATGAGCCAGATTCGAACCAGGGACCTTCCAATCCCCAGTCGACTGCTCTATCTCCTGAGCCACTGTCGCCCCCGTGTGAGTTTTCACCAAGTCCTCACCATGCTGAAATATCAATTGTCCACAAGGCTCTAGCTTCTTAGAGTAAACTAGGCTTTTGGCAAATATTTCCTTCTGTAAGCTCAACACCATCATTACCTCACTTCTAAAAAGAATTACTAGAACCATGGATGTCCACCAACTGGACAATAGAACACCTTTTATATTTCATACCTCCATATTTCACAGAGAGGATGATTCTCTCAGCACGAGATTCAGATTTTCACATTTTCAGCTCTAAACCCCTCGCTGAAGAGCATGTCCATGAAGCTCAGTGTCACTGTCCCAGAATGCAGTACCCACGTCATTAAGACACGCTCAGCCCATCCAGATTAATACCACTGATTAGCGTCCAGTGGCTTCCAGGCTTCTTCCTCGTAGTTCTTCTGCTGGCTCAAGATTCGTTCATCTGCCTGCCACCAAACAGTGGTTTTTAGGCAACAGACATCATTTTCTGGTGTTGCCAAACTACCCTGAAGAAAGAAACCATCTCCTGTTATTGCTCCTGTATTCCAATCTGCCTCCCAATCCAAATTTCCTGGCAATCCATTCCTGTTGTGATAGCAACCATCCCAGTATTGAACTTTTACAATGGACTCTACAGTATAAACTATAGGATTCAATTTATCACTTCTCAATAATTATGAAATCAACATATTTCCAGATTTTTGTTTATATAACCACAAAATATGTATTTCCTTGGCTACCTAAATTGGTAAACTGTTACATCATTCAGTGAAAAATACATGCGCATTGATTCAAAAGCTCCAGTATTACACATAAAACTCATTGCCAAAAGTAATGTTTCTGCAATGAGACGAAACTTCTGCAAACACTTGCAGTTTAAAGATGTTTATCTCCGGAAATAAATGTGAAGGAGACAATGTGAGGATCATTCCCTGCCACACAGTTTGCTGTATAAGTGAATTATCCATAAAAGGGAGATCTGAACGTTAAACAATATGGATAACGACAAGGCTATAGAAAGACAGTTCCTCTGTACATGGAGGCTGTTCCTGAAGGTCACAGTCATTTTATTCTTAATTAACAGGTGATTGGCAGGCAGCGGCTAGCCAATCAGGGCTCATTAAATGCAAACATCTGCCATTATCTTTGAGAAACGAGGCATTGGAACCCGTTCATGCGATGTGGGCGTTATGTGTTTGCCCACAGAGCAGTCGTTATCAGTGGGCGGAGTGTCTCGTCCCTCTTTTCGCTGCCGACTCTCGCTAATGATGCCATTTTAAACATGGTGTGTTGGGACGCACCATTTATCTGCCTGAAGGGCCTAAGGACATGGCAGGTCACCTGGAAGTTACACACTGCTGTGTGTTCTGAAGCGTTCTCCAGCTTCGTCTGCCATTTAGTAGAAACAACATACGTATAACTATTATATATTTGTTTATTCTGCAAAAATGATGGGAAAGCAGGTTTGTTTTAACCTGTCATCCTCAATAATTCTGCCATACGTGAGGCTGAAATCTGTTTATTTAATCCTACCACTCAGCGCATCTTAAAAGCTGGCCAGACTACTGAGCGGAGCACGTACAGACAAGTATTGCTCTCATGGTTTAATGCTTTATGCTGTCAATTTTCCAGAAGATTCGAGACCTGTAGGAAACTTTGAAAGTAATCATTATTAAGAGCGAGTTTAGGATTCAAACGACAGACACAAGCTGTCACATTAGTCTTTATTGTGACAGATAAACACTACTGTTCTCACACAAATGCCAGCCGAACAACAGAGGGGTCACTCATATAATATGCATATTGAAGGAGTGAAAGCTATTCAATAAAGGCAGACTAGCGTTCTGAATACAAAAGGATTTTGCTTTTAGCATTTCTGAGTGTCAAGGTGATTGGTGCGACTTGAGTGATTGACTCCCCTTTATGAGGGAATGAGATTGTTTTGTTGTAGTAAAATGTCACTCTTTGGTGCCGACGTCGATGTTATCTGTTTGTTCACCAAGCGGTCGCAGCTCGGTTTGTAATTTGGACTGGTTGGATGTGAAGCACTGTGAGTGTGGGACTGAACTGGGCCAAAGCTAGACCTCTCCTCTCCTCTCCTCTCCTCTCCACGCCTCTTCTCTCCTCTCCTCTCCTCTCCTCTCCTCTCCTCTCCTCTCCTTTCCTCTCCTCTCCTCTCCACGCCTCTTCTCTCCTCTCCTCTCGTCTTCTCTCCTCTCCTGGTCCAAAATCCAGGCTGCCCAATTAGTGCTGGGGTTCTTCTTCTTCCTCTCCACCGCCAGTGTCCAGCCGCACCTGGACTCCCCCCTCTGAGAGGAGGTGTGAAGAGCGAGCGTCAGCCGTCCCCCCCCCCCTTTTTTACAGAGGTCTAATTGGTAGCGTGGGTCCCGCTATACGTTTCTCTGCACACCATTACCGAGGTGGCCCGCTCCACCCCTGTGCCTGCTTTAACAGGACACGCCATGTTCGGCTTCAGCAGCAGCCCAAACCCACCCTTTTCCCTCTGCTGTTTTCTTAATGTTGTGATTGTTTCGATTTCGGTTGGAAATGAACGCTTTTTATCAGACCCAGGCGGTTTTAATGAGATTTTGTTGTCACGGGTGCGTCGGCGATAAGTGCTTCCGCTTGGTGCGTTTGCAGAGACGTCGCCGCTTCATCGCGGCTCATTAGCAGCTGTGCTGTTTTTGCGCGTGTTTGTAACGCCCCGCTGCGATGCGTGTCAACACACAGTGTTTCTGTCTGTTTGGGACAGCGTGTTAGCTCTCGCATGAATTTAATTCGTTTTTCGGCATGATCGATAGCGGGTACCGCATTCCGAGCCTTCCTCTGTGATCTCTGAGCACAAGCAGCATTCCTGGAGCCTGAATTCTGACTCGGGGGTTAAAGTGAGTGAATTCTGGAGAGTCTCCGCAGAAGCTGCTTTTGCCCATGTGCAGTTAGCTGGAGTTAATTATCTGCTATTCCCGTGTTTTCCCTTTCAGATCTGCCCGTCACGGATTGGGGCGGCCGTGGCCCATGGGTCGATGGCTCAGCAATCCGAGGGGAACAGGGGGGAAACATGAGGGGGTGAGTCACCCGAATGTCACTGTGTCCAGCGGAATATACCTTCACATGGTGGTGTGGGGGGGGGGGGGGGGGGGGAGGGGGTCTCTACCCAGCTGCATCTCCTCGTCTCTCCATGAGCACCCAGTGGTTACTCTGAATTATCACATTATCCCCTCGCCACCAGAGCAGTGACCACTTCCTAACTGCTATCTGATTCTGGGATCCAGGCCTGGATTCAGTTAGCAATGGTCTTTAAAGTTTGACTCGCGAGTGTGACAAAAAAAATCATTACTTCTGCTTAACACAGACACAGTGTTGTGTATGAAAAAAAAATGTGTGCAAAATTATACAGCTATTAAAAATAATACTTGCATTCGGTCAGGAGCTACAGTTCACATCCAAAATAATGCGGCACGCTGGATTTGTGCAGCCCCCCCCCCACCCCACCAATTCAACCCCCTCTCCACCCTACCCCTTCCCATCCCAGGTGATGGAAGTGTCCAGATCATCACCACTCTCAGGGTGCACACTCTCCCAGCGCCACGGTGCAATCTAGTTACCCTTTGCAGTGTGGGCAGGCGGTGCTGAGGAGAGCTTTAATGATGTAGTGATAAGAGATGACACCCGTGCTGTCGGTCCGGTGCAGTAAGTACTCTCATTAATGCCGGTAAACGCAAGCCTGAGATAACCCATTATTTTGGAGTTAAATCTTTCTTTTTTTTTCCTTCTTTATCTGAATAATGACATTATATGGATGTCCCAATTCTGTGGCAATTATCCATTTTAAACGAGGAATTTCCAAGTAATGCTTTAATTACAACAATAAATTAAGACGTAACACCAGTGTGGTACAAAAGTCTGTCAGTTTGATTTCCATTAATATCTTAATTACTATTTAGAATCCCTAATTGGCTGTAACAGTTTATTACAGTTATTTATTGGAGGTCATTTTAAATAAAGAAAACCACAGATGACAGAACGGAGTCAGGGAGGCTTTGGGTTTCATTTCTTTTTATGATTTATTTTTCCTCTCAAATGTCATCATTGACACACTTAGCTCTCGGTCCCTGAGAGTATTTTTTGACTGTTTTAACCCAGAGATCAAGCCCATCTAATGGGTGCAGGTAGGAAGAACTGGTGTCCAATAATCAGGGCAGTTTGGGCCACCATTCCAAACCTGTATCCTCATTCTTTCAGTTTGAGTTTTATTTACAGGGCAAAACTTGCACAACGTCATTATCTGTACACATCTAGTGAGTCTTTTGACTGGGGCACTGTATCCAGGCACGGGGAAAAAATGCAAATTGATTTCATATCTAAAGTGACATTTTCAAAGGCACTACATGTAACATTCTGTCGTCGCAAGCCCCGGATAGGAAAATCACAAGCAAAATGTCAGACTGCAGGCGGACTCTATTTCCAGGGGTGTGTGTTTGTTGTGGTGATCAGCGGGTGCGCCAGACTAGTTTGTGACAGATCAAGTTAAACTCTACAGATCGGGATTCCACCCACAAGTCCTTTCATCTCTTCAAGGGCGGCTCTTTAATAGATTTCTGCACATGCGTCGGCCGCCACTGACGAGATTAGCGTAGAGAGAGCACGCGGGCATTCGGTGTCCCTGTCCCTGGGCCTGGTCTGCTGCCGAATGCTGCTCGGCGTGCTTGTGGTGGAATGTCTTCAGAGAAAAATTAGCCAACCAGTGGCTGCAATTATCATTTTTTTCAGAAACAGAACACTTGAATAACCTATTGAAATGTAACTAATTCATTCTTTTAGATACAAATGTACAAATATTGAAACTGAAACAACTTCAAATCTGATCTTACCACTTTCCGGCTGTGTTAATGTTTCTCCCTGTCAAAATTATGGAGAGGATAAAGTGCCAGAGAAAGTACTGAAGGTGACCACTTTCTGTGCTGCTCTGTGGCTTTGTGAAAACTGATCTCAGAACAGCCACCCACACTTTCCGATGCTCCTCCTCCATTGTTCACTTGTTCTGAAACTGGACACTAACCTTCATGTCACTGCTCTGTAGCTTGTCGGAAGTGACCTGTGTGTGTTATTCAAATATTCAGAGGACGAACTAGGATTAACTGTCTAATTCCATGTGCAGTCTCACATGCGTCACTCACAAAATATAACTTTTATCTGAGAATGAATACACTGCATATGATCACACCCATCTCATACGAAATGATTTGTAGGTTACTTGTAATGCAGACATTTTAAAAGTGTAGTTCACACAAGGGTAAACACTGAAAATCAGGGGAACAGTGATTCACCAAATTGAATGGGTCATATTTTGTAAGCTCTTGTAACGTTAACAGCCTTATCTTACATTAAAATGACGTAACTGTGAGAATGGAGCTTTATTAGCTGTCACTTTTCAGCATTCACCGCAACTGTAGAAATTACATCATGTGGAATCACCCCAATGACTTCAGATTACATCAGCAAACAGCATTACTCTGGCTTTCCATTTATCTCGGGGAAAAAAAGCGATTGAAAATGATCTACTGCAGTAAGCAGCAGCACAGGGGCTGAAGGCCAGGAGGCAGCTCCACCCAGGGAGTGTAGCAATGCAGATTAACCACAGGGTCAAATTCAAACCTGGGAGTTACTCACAAACCCTGACTGTATCACCTCACAGCTGCCCACTGCAAGCCAGAGGACCAGGGCTTTATCTAGACTAAACATTGACTGGAACCCTAGCTGCAAAACAAGCTAAAACCAAAACAGAGTACGAGATAGTGGCACAAAACTATACTCCTCGATTCTATACATAACATTAATGTGTGTGTGTGTGTATGTATGTATATATGCAGATTAATGCATTTATCTCACAGAACATTGTGCCCTCAGTAACTTGGTCATAGGTCTATGGCATGAACTGCACTCTCCTAACTAACTGGCTGTTTATCTTTTTCAATACACAAAAATACCAATCTGAATCCATTATTTTAGGGCATAGATAATTTAAGAAAGTTTCAAGTACTGAGTTGAAAAACTAGTGATTGTCAAGTCGTTCATATAGGTAACTAGGATAAAGGTGCAAATCATGATAACATGATGATGATGACAATTTACAATTCATATACACGTTTTTTCAATGCCCACCTAACCACTAATTTGTATATATGGCTTTCATGCCTATCACAGGTCTGTACATATTGTAAATATTTTGTTCATTGTAAAGCAGGCATTTAAAATTTACTGAGGGGAATTTCACAACACTGTAGCTCTTTTTTATTTCCCTTTTGAAAACCACATGCCTTGGCCCTCTATATTAAATGAGTCCTGATAACACAGCAACCTGGTTGATATACGCAATTTTACAGCACAAGGGATATTAAAAGGAGTCATCCGTAGTTTGGAAGCTGCCATTCATTCCTAATAATCTCTGGCTTTAAGTCTTTCTGTCGCCCTACTGATATCTAATCAGCGGTGTCTCTAATTAAATTCAAGAACATAGAATATAATCAATGACACAGGGGTAATTGCTAAGTTTGTGCTACGTCTCTTCCAAAGTAACAGTGTCCACGGCAGTCAGATAGACCTTTATAGTGCTGTGCACTGCTAACACTCCTCTGAAAACCTGGCTTTCCTGCCCCGCTAATAAAATGGTAGTTTAAGTCTTAATTTGAGTACGCAGTGCGTGGGGGGTGAGGAGCGGAGAGGCAGCGCTGGTCTGCCTCACTCTGCGCCGGGGATCTGACAGCGCAGGAAAGAAATGAGAGGAGAAACAGGAGCCAGCAGATGGTTAAAGATGAAGGTCAAATCAGATTGAGAAGTTTGTCAAAATGTGATGACATAAGCAATCTGTAAAGCGTTATTGCACCTAGCTGGAGGTGCCGGGAAACATTTTTGAAATTACAAAAACACCGGAGTTGCCAGCGCACTGCCTGGAAAGATTGCCCCAAGTGTTTTTTGTTTAGTTTGTCCCACCCCCCTTCTCTGCTTTCTCTCCCTCTCCTCCTCCTCTCTCCCCCTCCCTCCCTCTCCCTCTCACACACACGGATGAATGCCAGATGTTGAGAGAAGTATATCTGGAATTAATGATATTAAACGTGCTTTCCTTTATGCTCAATAATAACTCCATTATGATTGATACGGAGCCGCCGACACTTTATCTAGTACAAATGGAGCGGTCCTGTCGTCCGCTACATTGAATCATCAATTTCCACTGGTGACGAGGATCGTTTACGGTAACTAATCATCTGTCTAGTTTGGATGTCTAGGAGGCTGATCGGATTGCGCTTTTGAATACTGGTAGAACAACCATGACAATCTAACCCTTCTGCGAAGACTGAGAAGGGCCCATTAGGCCCGCCGCCTGTGGCAATATCTCGGCTTTCTTTCTACATAATACGCGGCTGTAAATAAATCACTCCCCGCCTCGCCGCTTATTGATTACCGCCACTTCCACGGCTCTGTCTAGTGAATTCTCTACAGAATAAAACGCTGCTTTATATTTTGTCCTGTCAAAATATTAAAGCGCTTTGTCAAGTGAACCCGGCTCGCGCAGGAGAGAGCTATTCCACCCCGACTGCGCCTTGTCGCCTTGCCGGACCCATGCAATACACTCCAAGCGGTATAGTAAATGTATCTGCCGATTTACTTTATATTAAAAGCAGGGACCAACTGAAAAAAGATTGTCAGTTAATTAACTAGCTGTAAAAATGTTCACATAATGAGATTCGATTTGAATTTGTTGAAAGCACAGCGCAAATTACTGTAATTTCATATTGTTAGAAATCCTATACGCGCAGCAATGTTATTAATCCTTTCTCCTTTCTTGATGTAATTTGTCATGACAATATTATTTTGTGAAACTTCCTCATTTGAGTAACTCCTGCAGAACGGCAGGGCTATTTCACTGGAATTATGCCACAATGGGGGTTTTAAATGGTTAGGCTCAAACTAATAAAGAGGCTGAGTCCCTCAGACTGACCAGTCAACAAACCATTTTAATTCTCTTGTACAGATCAGTCAGTCAAATAGGCAGTCAGATAGTCATTTCACCTCAATAAGTTGTGTTTGAATCTAGATTCAGTGATTCAAAATTACCATTTTTAATTTAATGACCCTGTCTGTTAAATAGTGAGAAGCAGTACTAAGATAGTGTTTATGCTTTGGGCCATGTGTCTGTTGATTGCACTAGGATCAGAGAGTCTTCCTTTTATGCATCCTTGTAAAACATTTTTTGAAATTCACCTGACACAACCTAAAATTAACCCTGCTGTTGTCTGTCCAAAGGAGAAATGCAGCACAGATGTGATTGTCTCTCTCCTCTTCAGACGGCTTCTCGGTCTGTTTCTGTAGCCTTCTCCCAGTCTGTGCAAATCTGCCTGCTCCCTGTCAGCCCTTTAAAGCAGGCATGTGAAGCAGCTCTCCTGATTCCCACCTGCCACAGAAGGTTTCAGAGATCAATTAATCAAAATGCAAAATCTTACCCATGCTCAGAATCAGAGGAGTCTCTCAGCCTGGTTTCAAAGTCATCAAGCTGTGGGTTATTTTCATTGTTAAGACAATACTTTAATCGTCATCATGGTGTTTTTTGTGTGTGGTTTTACAAAGATTAGAAAAGCTTGGGAACAACTGGAAGATTTTTCAAAACTCTAAACACTGACACACAAAACCCCAAATGCTACCAGCAAACGGCTGTCAGATGCAAAACCATATTGTTATTTAAAATGAAATGAAAATGAAATGAAGGTATTAATTTGATATAAACAAACTTAATTGCACCAAAATTCAAAACCAGCCACGAATTAGTATCATATATTAAATCCATGTTTGACTCTAGCTTTCCAGAAACCTGCTTTGACCTGAATAGTAAAAGAATGAGTGGTGAGTATATGGAATATGGTCATTGCCGCAATAGTTGTTCTCTGATAAATCACATATGCACACTGCCCCCTGTGGTAGGATGTCCTTATTGCAACCCAGATGCTAGGGCTTACAATGGTGTTTAAGAAAGTGTAAAAATGTTCTGTTTGAATAACAGGTATGTTTATGTATTCAGTATGTGTGTTTTAAGTCGTTTCTTGACACTGTAAAATGAGTGACAATAAATCTGTATTCATCCACACCAGCAGTTTGTAAACAATTCTCTCCACCAAAGACACAATTTCTGCAATGCAAAATATTAGGCATAATAATTCCTTCTCTGGTTAAGTGGGTTCAACCAATGCAAAAAAAATTACTTTAAACATTTCATTAGCAGTTTTAGAAATATGGACAAATTAACAAATAAATAACAGCTTGGTTTCATAGTGTTGCTACAGTGAATGGAGGCGTCTGTGGAGCTGATGCACCCCACAGAGCTACAGCGCAAAAAAACAAAACAAAAAAAAACTTCCAAGTATTTCCAAGTTGTAATGTGAGACTGAGTTCATAAGAGACTATTGGCAACACAGATGCTGTTACATACAGCATGGCATCTGCTGAACCAATGGTGATGCTTTCCTCTAAGGAGAATCTGAGAGCTGCTCTCCATCACTGTTCTACAGTACTATTCTGTGTGAAGGAGAACACTCACATGGTCTGGCCTGTGTCAGATAGGGAAAAAAAATCTGTGACATTTCAATCCATAAATGCAAATATAGTCCTCCTCATTTGTGATTATAATGCATTGTTTAGATGTATGTAGGTTTGGCACTAAACTTGGAGGGTTGGGGGTGGGTAAGGGGGGGTGATACTACTTTTTATACTAGTGGGTAGAAAGTATTGATTGAAGATGCATTCAGCACATAGCTGATAAATATTCATTGCGGAATATGATTTAGATACTGCAACCGAAGTGTGCGAGATGTTCCTTACTCGCTCCAGTATTGATATATGTATATGTTTTTTTTTATTTATTATTTTGATGATTGCCAGGTCAGACCTGCGCCTGGATGTGTTTGCGGTGAAATGCCTACGTGCTGGAGATGTCGGCCCGGATTCGAGAGTTAAACCGCGTGAACTCTTATTAGAGGACACCTCGCGACTGGCAATCAGCGCTAATAAGATTCCGCTCTTCTGGAAAGATCGGCAGAAAAGCCCTCAATCCATTCCGAGCACATTCAAAGGCGAGGGACCGCCATCTCCCCGCGCGAGTTCATTATCATTCGCGGGTTATCCCGAGCCAAGCGAATCTGGAACGCAAATGAATTAGTGAGAATTAAGGGGCCTCTGTGCTCTGAACCCTCTCCAAATCTCAGCTAAGATGAAAGGTGCACAGCGACGTCTCGTGTCCCACGCCTCTCGGAGCCGGGCGCCCCGGTGCCAAGCCCCCCGCCCCCGGAGTCTCCGTGGAAACGCGCGGGCGGTTAATGTTGCCTAACGTCTCCTGACCGGCGGGTTCAGCCACGTGGGAAAAGTTTTACGCGCCTAGGAGAAAAAGTCCAAATCCCCCCTCGCCGGCGATTAATTACAGCACCGCGCCGGTAGCACCTAGCCGCCAATGATCCCTCTCTAAGCAAGCTCCCCTCTCATCTCCGCCACTCCCCGGTAATCAAAGCGGCCTCCGCTGCCGGGAGAAAAGGAAAGGGAGGATGGGAGGAGAGGGGGGCCGCCATGACACTCAGAGGCGGTATCTGAACTGGAATTCAGAAGTAACTTCTGTCTCCTCCCAAGCGTATTCTCAGAAACCCGTGCATAAGGTAGAGAAGGCAAAGTCATGTGACCCTGAAGTGGGCAGGGGTGGAAAGGAAAAGGGTCAGCATGCTCATCTCGCCCACTTTGTGCACAGGGAAAAAAAAAAAAAAAAGTTTGGGGAGGGGCAAGCAGTTTGCATTGACCTTTAGGGGAAAGTCATTCCTTCTGACCTTTGAACTCATGACCGTGCATGCACACTGTCAGTGCATCATAACTGAAGGAATTCCCTGGGCTGTGGTCAAGGCAAAGCCAAGTTTTGAATTTTGATAGCTGTAATTGCAGTAACAGTAACAAGTATTCTGGACAATAAACAAGCAGAGGTCAAAGCAAGAGTTTGCTTAGATCCACAAGTGCAGCCTTGTATGAAATACTGTTTTCATTTAAAATGAAACTAGTCTTTCCTTAAATGTTGCTATTGTTTTGTGTCTTAAATCTTCAGAAACAACCATTGTTTTATCTGGTGAAAATTGGTGATATATTCCCAGACATAATACGTCTCACAACACAATCATCTACTGAAATATAAGTGATTCTCTAAAAAAGCTTATTCAGAAGGCACTGTTGATACATTTTCATCAAAATGATGTGCAATAACGCCTGAAGTGGCACTATTGTTTTTTCGCATTCCCAGAATAGAGGCATTTGTGTCTATTAAAAGGCTTAATCCTGTCCTCAATCATTTACATGGCATCTGTGTGACGTATATGTTGTTGCAGCTTGGAGGCGTGTATGTGTTCGCAGCAGATGCATGTGAACATCAGTATCTGTCTCTACCTATCAAAATACACGAGCGGAGGTTTCTGTCTCTGCTCTCTGAGTGAGTTTCGTTTTTTTCCCCTTTCTTCCACCAGCCGGCCTGTTCTTGCGACAGACTGCGGAGGCTGCCCCCCCCTCCCCCCCCACCCCCCCTGCTCATTTAACGTCATGCCCTGCCCTTGTGCCGGACACGAAATGACCAGTGAACCCCCCCCCCCAGGAGCGCTCCGGTTTCAGCCTCCTCATCTCCACAGCCACAGCAGCCCCCCTCCCCTCCAAACGCCCCCCCCCCCCCCCCACACACCCACACACACACACACCTCGGAGGGAGAGAGGACATCTGTCCGTCTGATGGGGGACAGCCGGGTTGTGCCGTCCGTCTGTCAGCTCGTCATATCGGCGCGTGCCCCCCCCCCCCTCCCCCCCCCAGCCCAGCCTTATCAGAATCTCTTCCCCACTGTACACCTCTTCCCCACGCTTGCGTCTGCTCCTTCCTTTATCTCGCTTCTGCCTAACCTCTCTCCCCCCTCTCATTCTGCCCGTAATGATTATCTCATAATTTGATTATACGTGTGTTTCGCAAATCTGTTTATCGACGACAGGTGCTGCGATTGATCGGGGCGAATTTGCATGGAAATCTATTTCACGGCAGAGGCAGGATCAAGATTGATCTCCCAGGATGAAGACGTCTTTGGCCTCCCTGCCTGTTTAAGGTGAAAATTAATTTGTTTCCTTCCCAGACCTAATATTGGGATTCGCTTCACAACAAGATTCACTGGCTCATGTTTATAAAGCAAACAGACATTAACGTTGTGAACATTTTCGGTTTTGCCATGGTAACAGAGCCAATATTTTTTTTTTCAGCCTTTCCCTGTTTTAATATGTTATTATTACAGCAAAGTTGTACAATAATGAGCATTTATGGAAACACACACAGAACACTACACACAAATTTAAGTCTGATTTTTTTTTTTCTTGTGCAGCTTGTAAATCGTTCACTCCCTGCTAGGCTGTGCACATTTGGAATACCTGCTTTGATGCATGTAGACACCCCCCCCCCCCCCCCCCCACTCAATCTGTCTGAAGAAAATAAAAAAAAGAGCTGGTCTTGTAGCGTGAACTGCTGGCCCACAGCCTCACGCGCAAACATGGAGCAGGACTGCAGCTACGAGCACCAGCCTTCTGGACCAGGCTAGAGGTGAAGGAGAAAGTATCAGTCTCTCCTTGTCAGCTGCAAGGGTAATTACTGCTGGCTGAAATTACTCAACATTTGTTTATAAGCTCCCCAGAGCACGCTGTAAATAGATTGTCTGTTACAGTCCGATCGCATTAAAACCCCTGCTCCTCGCAAGCCCCCCCCCACCCCCCCACCCCCACCTCCTGTTTGCTGTGAGCTGGCCCGCTGTTGTTCACTTACTGAGCAGCTAGCTCCATGGAGCCATGTTAAATGTGATTGTTTTTCATTAGCTACATCCTGTCCAATACTTCATTTGTTCTTTGTAATTACTGAGTTCTGCCACGCCACATCACGTCCATTAAGCCGCTGTATGCCCGTATGCGTTTTCTGCAGCTAGCCCCCCCCCCAACCCCCCCAGCCCCCATCCCCCGTTTTTCACCACACTTATTTGCATGCGGTTTGGGGTTTTTTTTTATGTGATATTGATTTAAGCATGCACATCTGTCTGTGCCTCAGGTACCCTCCTACCCTGATCGCTGCCAGTTTGTGCATGCTGTTATAGAAAACTTAGGAAGTCAAGGGCCGTCCCTGTATTCATTGTACGAGATGGATCCTGTCAAAGATGACATTCTAAAATGCTTGACCCACAAAAATGAATTCTTGGCCAGGGCCCAGTGACAGTGTGGAGCAATTCATTCCCCTGAAACAGAGGGAGAGAGAGAGAGAGAGAGGGAGAGGGGGAGAGGGAGGGAGAGGAGGAGCGAACATCGGTCCTGTCACAAGGAGGTGAAAGAGGGAGAAAGGATTAACCGGACGGCTGGAAAGGTACATGGAAACACGCAGGTAGAGCTGTGTGGAAGGACATGCTGCTGCATCCTGAAACAAAAAATGCGTGATGTTTCAAATCTGATGAGAGGGAAATAGTGTTGCTATATTAGAGACAGTTATGGTGAAAGAAAATTCTCAGGTGAGATTGACGTATTGGTGACAGGTAGAAGAGGTCCGGCACTCCCAGCTCCTTGGAAACCAGCCCAGAAAAGTCCAGTTTTTCCATGACATCCTGGCTCCCATGCTCCCTGACTGACAGCAAGCAGAGAGGTTACAGCGCAAAGGGGAGGGGCTCAGGGCTGCTGGACATCTATCACATCCCTTTGGAGCAGCGTCTACTGCAGCCCCGCTGGGTGCCTTTGGTGTCTTCGTCTTATTAATGCTTCACGTTTCTGTGGTGATTCTGCCTGTGAAGTGGAAAGGCCTCACTGACAGACATCTGTTACCCCCCCCCCCCCCCCCCCCCACTCCATATTGTTTTCTGACAGCCCCCGTGTCTCGGATCTGTTTTTTGCGGGGGGGGGGGGGGAGAGAAATTCGATCGCGTCAGATGTCCTCTGAGACGCGGGGACATAACGGCCGCCAGCACCCGACTGCCTGCGGGAGCAGGTGGCGTCTGCACGCGGGCCGGGGTCCGCGCAGACCAAGCCGTGAGGCAAACGCTGCCCGTCGCTTCGCATTGAGAATCACACGCCGCATCTCCGCCCACCTGCACGGTGTCACATCCAGGTAGCCTCACCTGCTGCCACCGCGACGGCGGGTCTGCCTCCAAATGGCATTTTAAAAAGAGGCTTTAAGCCATCCCACGCAGAACCAGAACAGATGAGACAATACGTCAGGCTGGCTTGGTAAATAGCGGTGATGAGAACATGAGATTTATGATTTTAAAAGGATTCCCCACACTGCAAGGTGGTTGTCATTTGTTTTTTTGGATTGAGCCACTGCAATTATGTCAGGGTAAATATTCATAGTTACATTTCGTATTGCTGGTCAGAATCCCATTGTGAGTGAATGAGCCAGGTTTTTCAATGACTTCAGTCCTCAGAGACTTTGCTGCTGTAGGTCTATCCATGTGTTGCTCTGTAGCCTGTCACTGACTCTTACATCTGCATGTGGATTTTTCTGTTTTTCTTTGAACTGTCCGTTGGGCTTTGGAGATTCCCTCTCTTGTTTGTGCTCGGCACCATTTTGACAACCGATAGAACCTAGAATGCCTTCAGGGCTCAAAGACTCTATACAGCAGCAAGATGGTAAGCTGCAACTTTAACAAGAGGAATTTCATTTTTGCTTGAGGATTTGTGTTGAAATATTTATGAATATTTGTTCTGACATAATTGCAGTGGCTCCAGGAATCCAGGATCAACAAAACGGCAATTTCCTCTGATGGTCATGTGGAGGGATAATGATTGGGCAGTTCTCTTGTCAGTCATTGGGTGGGCGTGGTTTTTCTTTCACTGCACACCTACTCTGAATCTGAATTGACACAGTGTAATATCACAATTCAATAGGAACCAAAAACTCCCCCTCCCCTTGGCAATTTTAATTTGCTTTATGACCTTGCTGAAACATCCCCCTTAACCGCCCACCAATATTGCTCTAAACTTTAATGTTACACAAGATATTTAATACATTTTATTGCATATTCGTATTTTAAGTATGCATCACGTCCTGAAGGTTTAATACTTTGAATACTTAATTTTAACAACTGGAGAAAACTACCATTCTTACATTGCCTGACATTTCAATTGTAATATGGAGCATGCTTCTGTTAGAGAAACTACATGTTTCACGGAGTATAACAATGCTCTGGGAGTAATGTTGCCTCCTGAAAATTATTATTATTACTATTTTTTTTCTTCATTTAAGTATGCTATTTCAATTCCCGACTCTTTCCACAGAGGCCATTCTTTCCTTCAAGACCATAAATAAAAGACTGTAATTGAAATGGTCACAATCGGTCCAAAGACAAATTGCACACAGGTGAAAAAGTTACTTGTCGAAATGTCAGCTGCGCTTTTCCAAATCTTGTAACCAGTTTGTTCTGCCTTCCTCGGTGTAACTCTAGACCCGGGAGATTTAATGCAAAAACAACAAACACAACTTGGAATTCCATTCCACCTTACTTTTATGGGCCCTAAATAAACTTTATGATAACACGAGGTTTGTGCCTGACGTTTACGAGGTTTCCCACATGATGCGTCCCTGTCTCCATCGCTCTCCTCAATAATGAAAGAGGGCTGTGTTCTATGCACGTCTTTTATTGCTCGCAGTAGATGAGTGCGGTGGCTGTGTGTTCGCGAGGAGCGGGGAAGAGCAGCGAGAGCGAGTTCCGTTGGGGGGTTAGCGCAAGGTCGCCCGGCCTTTTAGCCATAACCAGAAGCGCCAAATTCACCCAACACATCGTGTAAATCACATAATAATAATAATAATAATAATAATACAATATTTGTATTATCAAGCTGCATCATGTTTGGCACAAGCGGAATAAGTGTTGTTCTGTATGTAGTACTAAATACATACAGAACAATAAGTTCCTAAAGAAAAAGTTCCCGCATTATAATATCGACAGTCATAATGCGACATTCTTAAGAAATGATCCTCGCTGTCACGTGTGAGCTTGGCAGATGGTTCAGGGTTTAGTGTATTTCTGTAATAAAGTAAAATCACCGATCGCTTTGTAGCGTCGGCCCTGGCTCCTTAGTTAAAACAAAACTCGTTTGTTTCATTCGTTCACTTGAACACCGCACGTCAGAAATGGCATCTGAAAGAGAGGTTTGAAAACTGCCCTTCAAGCGCTGAAGTGTATTCCGTTCAGTCCTTGAACTTGAAATAACTGAGCTGATAAAAAAAGGAAGCCAGGGAAGAGGACCAAAGCGAAAGGAAATGAAAGTGGAAAATTTAAAATACAAAAAAAAAAATCGCTCTCCGTTTTCAAAGCCTAAATATCAGGCGGCGGCGGCGGCGGCGGCGGCCGGGGGGGGGCATCGTTCCTGGTGAAAGATGGAATTCATCCTATAAGGCTCCACGTCCTGCGCCTGACGTGCCAGATTTTGACATCGCTGAAGTGAGGTGATAATTGCTTTTAAAGACTAAGGAGGAGAGAGGAAAGATGAAAGATAGAGAAAATGAAATGTACTAAAGAGCACATTAGAATGTGGGGGAGACGGGCAGGCCACGGAGACTGTCCACATAAATAGTCATGAAATAGAAGTTTCTGACTCGTATTGAAGTCGAAAAAATACTCTGGGAGAGGCCAGGAGGCCAAACTAAATAATCCTTGACTTAACGTCCCGTTCTGAATCCCATATTAGCTGCCGAGATTTTAATGTAAATATGCCATTACACTGTCATTACAGTGATCAGGCAGCGTGGCTTTCAGGTCAGCTCAGCCACTGTTAATTTTGCTGGCAAAAGCTTTTTTTTCCTCTCTTGAAATGTTAATAACTTTCTATTAGTTAATGTAGCGTGACTAAAATTCAGATTAGATATAATTCATTTTAATATCTGTGACTGGTTAGCCTGATCATTTAGCAATGGTTTCCAGCCGAACACAAGAGTCTAAATTGGATTCATTTGCATGGGATAGGCGGAGTGCGCCTTGTCTCACAATTTAGTCATCGTCAAATCAATTTGACGATTGTCGTTGCTCCGCGAGATGCGTGTATCGGGAATTGAATAATGTCGATCATCGCATTTAATGAATGTTGTACTGTTTGCCAGTCAGTCGTGTGTGCCGAACCGGTCAGGATTGAGTTACAAAGGAGGACAACGTCGACAATTCAGCCTTAAAGCACAGAATTACTGCTCGGCAGGCAATCCGCGCATGCGCTGCATTTATAACAAATAAATTGAATTGTTCATGTTGTGAAGTGACGGGTAGATAGCTATTTAAGAAACATATAGGATTCATTAATGCAATAATAATGAGCTTTTATATTAATGCAATGTATTTAGATTGCACAGAGCACCAAATAAAGGCTGATCTAGTACACCAAATGTAGTTACGGAGTTGGAAGAGTTTTCCTTAAAATACATTCTCTGCAAAAACAATAGCGGGATTATTCAGACATAGTGTGTGTGTGTATGTGTGTGTGCGTGCGAATGTGTGTGTGTGTGCGTGCGCATGTGCATGTGTTTGTGTGTGTGTGTGTGCATCTGTGTGCGTGCGTGCAAGTGTGTGTGTACGTGTTTGTGTTTGTGTGTGTGTGTGTGTGTGTGTGTGTCTGTGTGCGTGTGAGTGTGTGTGTGTGTGTGTGTGCACGTGCGTGTGTGTGTGTAAATCTCCACCAGGGAAGAACGGGGCTGATGGGAAACATCTGGCAGAGCGCAGGGTAGCGAGCGTGTTGGAGTGAGCCAGCCGGGATTTGGGGATGACCTCGCCGTGACAGCTCTGACCTCTGCGGAGTACGCGCTCAGAGGAGGGGGCACAGGTGGGAGTGACGTTCTCCTGGCGCTCCAGCTCAAGGTACCGAGCGGTACCGCCGATCTCTGCCCAGCCCGGGTCCCACACACACGTGTTCTGTGGGTTTGGGCTGTGATTTAAAGCCTGATACTGAAAGGCAGCGGTGGGACCGTGCACAGGCCGCAGTGGAGAGCGCTGACGGAGCTGCTGGAGATGTACACGGCCACTTCCTCTTCTCCACACTGCCCGCCAGGTGACTGTTGCAGCACATCTGAAACGAATGCAAAAATAGTGTTCATTCATGGGGCACTGTATTTCAGTCTGTAATATTCTAATCTGACAGCGAGAAGAGATTACTTGCATTTCTGCACTTTGCAATGGCTGTCAATATTTTTCATAGTTTACTTGCACGGAACCTGGACCTCCTGCAGAAAAACAAACAGAATCTAAATTCAGGATGAACACATTTACAAGGGAATTAAAACACATACAACAATGAAAACTGTAATGATATTTTAATGCAACAAAACGCCCAAAATGGGACAGTAAAAAGTATTTCCATTCCTAAGTTCTTGCGTCTCACATCACTAATGTGAGACACAAAAATGGCCACTCCCCCATAACCAGCTGTATTGAGTTGATCTGCCAGATGTTTCTGTGACAACGCTGAGCAAAGTAAGGAACACACTGCAAAGTGCTCTTTAAATTTCACCTGACACAGAACACAGCTGCGGGTCGGTCCAATCCCAGAGCACATCGTACATCGTTTTTAAGAACACCACAGTTATGCAGCATAACCCTGGCTCCGTGAGTAAATCTCTGAGAGTAAGTGCCTCACAGAGGAGGTATTGAAGTTCCTGTGCAGGTCTGTATTCCCGTAACTCTATTTTGCTGTACTTATTAATTTATCGTTTAGATTGTTATCGTTGCAGTGTTGATTTGTAATCACATTCCCTTTGGTGTGTAGAACTGTACATGACCACAAACACCTTAGAGCATGTCAAAAATTGAACTCACTTCAGCCAAAAAGTTCAAAAGTTTCTGCAACATCCAATGATGTAATTAAATCCGGCTTCTTTATGATGGTAACCATTCTCCACCATGTGATCTGGCTGTCAGAGTCTGGACAGATGTCTGCATTCACAGTATCCAGCATCGATAATAGGTTCAGCCTGAGTGAGAGAGGGGAAGGTGTCCCTTCCTGAAGTTTTAGTGGGGAG
Source organism: Megalops cyprinoides (assembly GCF_013368585.1). Classification (NCBI taxonomy): domain Eukaryota; kingdom Metazoa; phylum Chordata; class Actinopteri; order Elopiformes; family Megalopidae; genus Megalops; species Megalops cyprinoides. The sequence continues at coordinate 32,352,529 of NC_050596.1, read as the reverse complement.
TGTTTGGGGGAGCTGGGGGTTAGAGCAGCGATATGTCTGTGCAGTAAATCAGTACTGACATTGCAAGGGACGAGAGGACTCCTCTCTAGCTGCTCCACTCTCCTCTCCCTCAATAATTACTCACACCGAATAGCATATCGTAGCCGCATAGGTAATGTGTCTGCTCACGCTGAAAAACCTGAAGTTTGTGTCACCTTCCTGCATTGTGATCGACACGAGCAGATTTTCAGACACACGCAATGCATTAAAAATCAGTGTTTTTTGCTCATATTATCGCTAAGTGCATTGCCTTGCTTTAGTCCTTTGACGGAACAATATCACCCTTATTGCTGTGAAGGCCAAAGGAAACATTCTAAGTTTTGGTATGAAGCATAATTCAATCTACCATTTGGTTTGGAAACGACTACAATGATTAAAAATAGATGGGCCTATAACATTTTCCATAATATTGACGGTTCTGGTATGCGCATGTCTGAGTGACCTTGAAATACTGTTCCTCAAGGTGCATATTCAGTTAGGTTTTTTTTCTGTATGTCTATCACAAAATATCTACAATACCGGAGCATTATGACACCCAGAGTGTTTACTTGGAAATAGAGTCTCGCAGAATCTCTGATTTATACACAAATCAGGGTATACAAAGGTACGATACAACATGGTAGTTCAAAACCCCTCTATATCAATATTAATGTTTATGCTAATGGACATTCCCAGATGAAGAACGCATATTAATTCATTAGCAAAATAGATGCACACAATTATCTGAGATGATGTTGCTGGTGTCCCTTGATATGCATTGAGGAGAATTAAGTGCAGGTTTTGCAGACCTATAGATGTGTCTATCAGACATGCATTTACCTGCAGCCTCATAAGCGTTACAGTGCGACGTGCAAAACATTGTATGTGAATATAATTTTCAACAGCCACTTAGCAGCCAGGAAATTACGCTCATTTGCATGAGCTCTATCTTTCGAAAAAAGCACTAAACTGCTTCCCTTTCCTCAAAGATATATTTTAAATAAGGCCCAAATGTGAGGTTGAAACCAATTTTACGAGTCGCCACCAAAGACATTTGTGAAATGATCTATATTGAGATTTTCAGAGCTTAAGCCTCTTATCACACGTACACCATAAAACACACATCACTCTGTTTCAGCACTGAATTTTCAAGATATAAATTACAATAAATTTGACACATTAAAGCTTTGGCTTACTTTTTAATTACAAAATCCTTTTAAATTAAACTTAAAGAACTTAATAACTGCTTATTTGGGCTGAGGAATGTGCATACTGTCGCTGTTGGATTGGGGGGTTGGGGGGGGGTGGTCCTCTTCACCAGTGCTTTTCACTAGAGGTCTAGAATTTTAGGTCATTTTACTTAACATCTAATCAACTCCAATTCCAGAAGGGATCCTTATTCTCGAGACTTCTACCTTTCATATTACTCCTTAATTTCAGCACAGAATGAGCCCATATTCTTTTAATTTAACTTAATGTTGTGCATCTCCGTCTGCATTACGCTCCCCCATAAAACAAAACCAGAATCAAAGGCTGGTCTGTAAACCCAATCAGAGGCCGGTCAGAAGAATCATGGCCACGTCCTGCAGCTGGCTTTGGGGGTGAAGTTCTGGAGAGCTCGTGAGAGAGGGACCCCTCGTTTTAAGGTGCATTTCCAGGGTGCATTAATATGCTGTGTGAATCACGGCAGAAAATCCACCTCGTTATATTCTTTCGGTTGAAGTGAGGGAGAGACCACAAAGTGAGGGGACTGGCCCCATAAGGGACACAGCACGTTTTCGGAAAACACTTCTACCCACTTTCTGCTGGGCCCCAGAAGTCAGGACCGAAGGCAGAGTTTAACATAGTAATTCGTTTTATGTTTCTCTGTTCTAGTACATTTCTACAGTTCTACAGTACATTCCGTGAACAGCCGGGAGATGGTCATTCAGTGCACCGGTGAGTGGTAGCCCCATTGACAGTGTGCAGTTCAGAGGAACACTTCATGCAGCCCACTTATTGTGATCACTTTTGAATCTGTAGCATGTTGCATTGCACACGCCCCATGTATCATCCCATCATTGCCATGTCTAAAATGTTGCGACGAACACGTTTGCACACGTGTGCACATGTGAGTTTTCCTCCTGTGATCCTAGCCCAGCGCTGACACGCACCGGTTGGCCTGTCTCAGTCCCTGCAGCAGCAGCGGGGGTGTTTGGGGTTTAGTGTCTGGTCCCCCCGCTTATCGCCCATCCCGACAGACGGCCCCGCTCTGGGACAGCTCCTCTCCGGTGAGATCTGAGCATAGCATGGTCGAGGTCTCCTCTGTGGAGAGAGAGCTGTAATCTGTGCACCACACAGTGTCATTGCACCCCCCCCCCCCCCCCCCACCCTCCACTGTAATAAATGGTACAGCTATCGAATCAATTGGGCCTCTGTTAAGATGTTAATATCCACAATTATTTCCCAAGTCCCATTAAACAAAAAAAATGCCTTTTACATTTTCGACAGGCCGGGTTTAGAGTCAAAATTCAATTGAGCGGCCTCCAACGAGATACTCCGCTCCTGGAACAGAAATGCCTGGCCAAGGTGGTTGATTAACAATCCCAAAGGTTATCCAATTTGGATAATTCTGCCAGATTAATTAATAGAGGGGCCGCCTCTTGTTTTTATTAGCTCTGGCCTTTACCACCATCGTGTTTGGGAGTTTTTCCCCCCTTTTAATTAATATTGATTTTATTACCGATCTGTTGTCTTAGATCTGAATGGAAAGGTGCATTAATGATGCACTTGTGTTGCATTGTATGTTTTGTAATGGATTCACTCAGACTCGAACATAATTATACAGATATCAATAATTAAGATCATTAATAAATGAGCTTAAACCCAGAAAAAGGGTCTTTGATTTCTCTTTGATGTTAACACCCTTTTTGTAATTTGTACAACACCTCTGTGTTGTACATTACAAGATGTTGCATTCTATTTGTTGTGTACGCCATTATAGAAGCCGACATTTCCAGGATATTGACACCCATGTGAAATGTGTAGATTAGCTGGGATTTAAATGATGGTCTGGCTAATGAATCAGGAAGTCCAAACTGATTCTCTCAGAAAGTGCTGGTTGTGTGTGATGGCACTGACGCTCTCTCAGAAAGTGTGTGTTGTGTGTGATGGCGCTGACGCTCTCTCAGAAAGTGTGTGTTGTGTGTGATGGCGCTGACGCTCTCTCAGAAAGTGTGTGCTGTGTGTGATGGCGCTGACGCTCTCTCAGGCATGCTGGCCTGCCAGAGGGAGAGAGGGAAGAGGCGCGGTGCTAACCGGCTTCAGGGACCGGGCTTTCGCAGCGTCATTACGAGCAGCACGGGCCGGGGAGAGGGGTGTTTATAAATGGAGCGTGTCTGTGAGACGAATGAGGGGCACTTCCCAGTCCACTAAGCCCCCTGTTTATTTAAAGCGGGGGGTGGCGGCGTTTGGCGGCAGGGGTGTTTGGGTGAAAAATCATTGGGGCCAGCGGTTGGTACCGGCTGGGAGAAAAATGGAGGACCACCGCTAAGAGCGTGACAGTGATGAAGAGCGAGCGGCAGGGCTGACAGATTCATCTCGGGCCCGCTCCGTTCCCCGGGCCCGGCGCCGGAGCCGGCGGAGACAGGCGGAGAGCCGGCAGAGAGCAGCACAGGCGGGCGGATACAGGTGGAGCAGGTACACACACCTCTATTTATGCAGGGAATATAGCAGCCTGTGAGGGACCGATGGCCCTGCTCACAGTGAGGTGAGTTCTGTGATGAGAGAGAAGGCGCGCCCCAGTGTAGAGGGGGTGTGCAGAGGAGGACGCAGGCCAGAATTCACCCTGCCACTGCTGAAGAGAATGAGTTCCTCCTATCGTCATCCAGAACTTCCCTCACCCTTTCTTCTTACTTTTTTTGCATAATATTGCAACTGGCACATTTCTTTACGACTGTTCTGTGTTGTGATAATCCACTGCGCTGTTGCTGATACCCACTCCGAAAATCGCGCAAAAAAAAAAACCTATTTCCCAAAATGAATAAATCAATAAATAAATTATGGATGAGGGCAGAGGATATTGGTTCTGCTCTGCACTTCACAGCGGATACTGAGATAAATATCGCACCGCAGTTCACAACAGGACAGTTTACACTCCGGACCTCGAAAGGGAGCAGCGTCTGGAGCTGGGCAGGGCACATGCCTGCAGAAGTGAGTGCAGACTCTTCCTCTCTCTCTCTCTCTCTCTCTCTCTCTCTCTCTCTCTCTCCTCCCGTAGTGGTGTGAAGCAGGCACGCAACAGGGCCGGATGGAGGCCTTGCTCCCTCCCGAAACGAGTCCCCCCCCGCCAGACGGAGGCGAGGCCAGCCGAGCACGGAGATGCTGGGAACGGCCCCGGCCCTGGGGAAGGCGACGGGGACCTGCGATGCATGTATCCCAGCTGCCCTCTGCTGTTCACTGCCTCAATGACAGGCGCAGGCGGACCGAGCACCGAGCGCCGCAGACGGTGCGTGACTCGTCGCCGCGGTTACGGGTTGCCCCCGACGCCAAACACCTATCAGGTCCCACCGGATGTGCGTCCCTTCCTGTGTTGCCACAGGATTAGACACGCTGTGGCTTTTTTTTCTGCTAATGTTGCTAGGCAGCATCTTCCAGGCACTACTGTTGGATGTGAGAGCTGTCTGGTCAGCTGTGTAGCTGTGTAGCTAAAGGCCCCAGCTGGGATTTTTCCTGGATCAGACAGAACGTAGAGCCTTGAGGATGTGGTGGTGGTGGTGGTGGGGGGGGGGGGTTTGTTCATGTGGGTGTGGCCACCTGCAGGGTGTGGGACATTATGCTTCCCTCCCATCACAAGTTTCTCTCAGTCTCCTGCATCTCCATGGCACCTGCCCCTACCCCCCCCCACACACACACACACACACACACACACACACACACACACACACACACACAACATCTGTGCATCCAGACGAGCAGAATAGGTCAGACCTCACCAGTGTCACCAGGAACACCGGGCTCTGATGCCTGTCTGTGGCACTGGTGCTAAATGCAGTTTATTCACAGTGACACTGAGTCTCTGTTCACATGGAGAAGAGGAGAAAACAGGTCCACTGCTGGAATCAGCAATTCTCTGATTTGTTAAAAAAAAATCTGCTGATGATATCCATGGATGCACAGTGTCAATCATTTTACAACCAATGTCCTCTCCTCAAAGACACAGATGTAGGTACCACACATTGATGTGCATAGGGACCCTTTGCAAACTACAGATTAGGAGAAAATATTTGAACAAAATACTGAAATAATAATAATTAATACAGGCACATTATGACGGCTAAAACATTCAAACAATGAGCATTCAGGAAATGAAATTCTCTTTTGGAAAGGTTACAGGTGCATGCTACATTACAGAATAAGAATGAAAAAAAGGCAGTGAGATTCTGGCACATTCGCTGGAAAGCTGGAGTTTCTGTGCAGCTGCTTGAAAGTGCTGCAGACGGTGGGATAAAGGGGCCGTTGCTTATGTTGCTGATTGCACACCTGTGGATAAGGCTTTCACTCTCTGTTGTAGACAGTTTAGCTCCAGGCGTCCTATGTTCACAGAATATAAATTTCCCAGAGTGCCCCTGGGTACAGTCTCAGTAGTTTACGAGCTCTCGCGGACTTCCAGAGACTGCTCTGTATTGTGGAGAAAGGATGAAGCTACTGTACCTCAGCCGAGGCCTGCCGTGTGAGGCAGAGGTGTTTAATATTCATGCGCAGATGACTGATTCCTTAGAGCCACAACAATTTTTAATGTGAAGAGAACACGGTGAGCGATCGATCAAGGATGACGGAAAGCACACCTCGAATTTCACGCATAGAGGGTATTTATCTTATTAGGTGCCTCAAATTCACTTTCCTGCCAAACATTTACATCATTTGTGTGCTATTATAAACTGCATACGCTGAACATCAAGCCTAGAAAATGCAGTTTCTACATATGCTAAATAGGGAAACAGCCCCCCCACCACCCCACTTTCTCCTTGTATTAATTCCAAATTTGAATTCAGGTTTGTGCAACAGTTGGGGGGGAGCGGGGTTGTTGTGTCCGATGTGTCAGCCTCACGGGTGGGCTTGGGTTCGAGTGGGGAGTCTGCCACACCCTACAGCTGAGTGGGTGTGAGAGCATCACAGAGCCCGGCCAGGCTGCTGTCAGAGACAGTGCACAGATGCTGTGCACTGTCTCGAGCACGATGGCGGAGTGCTTCACCTCACACAGGGCACGACGGCGGAGTGCTTCACCTCAGTGTTTCCACACGCAGGGCACGATGGCCGAGTGCTTCACCTCACTGTTTCCACACGCAGGGCACGATGGCGGAGTGCTTCACCTCACTGTTTCCACACGCAGGGCACGATGGCGGAGTGCTTCACCTCACTGTTTCCACATGCAGGGCACGATGGCGGAGTGCTTCACCTCACGCAGGGCACGACGGCGGAGTGCTTCACCTCACGCAGGGCACGACGGCGGAGTGCTTCACCTCACGCAGGGCACGATGGCGGAGTGCTTCACCTCACTGTTTCCACACTCAGGGCACGATGGCGGAGTGCTTCACCTCACGCAGGGCACGATGGCGGAGTGCTTCACCTCACGCAGGGCACGATGGCGGAGTGCTTCACCTCACGCAGGGCACGACGGTGGAGTGCTTCACCTCACGCAGGGCACGACGGCGGAGTGCTTTACCTCACTGTTTCTACACGCAGGGCACGACGGCGGAGTGCTTTACCTCACACAGGGCACGACGGCGGAGTGCTTCACCTCACTCAGGGCACGATGGCAGAGTGCTTCACCTCACTGTTTCCACACTCAGGGCACGATGGCCGAGTGCTTCACCTCACACAGGGCACGATGGCGGAGTGCTTCACCTCACTGTTTCCACACGCAGTTGCAAAGTTTAACCTCAGCATGCGGCTTCCTCCGCTGCCTTTGTGCAGCGCTGAGAAACGTAATTTCGCCCAGGCCGTCTAGCCCTGGCGCCGATAATCCAAACGGCCCTCAGAGCGCTGATAAGACAGCCCATTTAATGCAATTATATACTGGGTGGCAAAAATTGTTAGTATCTTCAAATGCTTAATACGGCGAAATCGCAGGGCGATGTAAAATCCTTTCAGCGTTTGCTTGCAATTAGCTCCAGCGTAATAATACTGTAACTAATTTCTGTTTAAAATTTGACATTATAAACTTAATTGGCTTTCGCTGAAGGCTCCGGTGTGACACATCTATCAAACGGGCTGCCATTCGCTGTGGATGTGCACAGCATCACGGCCCGCCGCAAACGCCTTCCGCAACTCAAACAAACGCTGTTGACCAACAGTATTATTACCTACGCACTTAATTACTTTTTAGCTTTTTTAATTTAATTGCCTCAATAAAAAAAAGGATCTATAATGCATTTTTAATTACACTTTCCAGGTGACCTATGTAAAGAGATTTTACAATGAAGGCACAATAATTAGCCTGTCACAGTCCAGTTCCAGGCTATTGTCTAGTTGTCCTTTTCATTGCTATTCGTGGCATGACCAGCATTCTAAACTATTCATATATTAGCTCCCATAACAGTTAAAATGGTATTACAGTGTGTGCAGCGTGCGCACGTTTCGGCTTTCTAATTTGTGTCAGCTATTCCTGGGGTCACGTGGGAGACTCCCACAGGAAGGGGTAAAGACAGCCCACTCCGAGCGGTCTAATAGCCTCTAGAGCATAAACGCTCGGAGACGGGCCCACTCCCCTCCAGGGTCCATAATTAGCTTACATGGCACACTTGCACCTGAATTCAATCCCTTTTTCCCGTGCGTTTGTCTCGTTAGCTGAAACAAGGGTAAGAAGGGGGAAAAACTGTGCCTTGTTGTGTGATATTCTGCCTGGAAACCGGGGGCTCCCATGCGTGGAAGGGTGTAACATGTCTTGGAAGGAATGGAGCACTGTTACAACCCAGCGGTGAAGTCGTGCTGTTAGGCTTCACGTCTGGTGTGGGCGTGCGTGTGTGCGTGCGTGCGTGCGTGCGTGTGTGTGTGTGTGTGTGTGTGTGTGTGTGTGTGCATGCCTGTGCATACATGTGTGTATGTGTTGGCAGGGTATCATCTGATCCAATTAAGATCGTAGCAAAAACAAGACACAATGAAAGTCTTATTATTATCCTGTTATATTGTAAGTTAAAAAAAAAAAACTGTAATCGTAACAGCTGAACAGTTCATTCAGTTTGGATCATCAGTCAATGGCTTTCAGCTGCTGCTTTTGACTTCATTTTAATTGTATGGAATTTCAATATTTCAGGTCAAATGACACATTTCCATGGAGAATGCAGTCACCTGCCCAGTGAAGGAGGGTCAGGGCAGCTGAGCACCATGGCTTTAATGCAGCCACAGACTGTCTGAGTTAACCAAGGCATATTTTAAACCAAAATTATACACAGCAATATAAATGGGACTGAACGCTCATTGATCTCTTGTGTTTCCATTTCCCATGGTAACAGTAATTAGGCCCCCTTGGAAGCCAGTGCAGTTGATTTGCGAGGGTTTAGCACACTGGATAATCATTAAGGAATGCGGTGCACCGCTGGCCAGCTGGCCAATCAGCCAATCAGATCCTTTGTTATATAAGTCCCTTGTTATATGTCATTGTTGTGGGCAAAAACTGAGTGAGAACTTATGACAGAAAGAAAGTAGGGAAAAAAAAGGAAAGATACTGAAATGAACAATAATCTAATTTGTTTATCCACTTGTTTCACTTGTGGTGTCTTCAAGAAATAATTTCATAAACCTTTTTCAAGAACAATGATAGCTTGTTGTTGTATTCCATTAAGCATTATGAAGAACAAACAGCTGACTTCTTGTGCAGATTCATCAGTCTGAGCACTTTGGAAAAGTTCTGCTCCGTAAGAAAGACAGAAGCAGACCTGATGACTGGTGACGTAGGAGCTTTCGCCACTGTACTCTGATCCAAATCTCACAGATAACACAGCTTTTAAAAATAAGCAAGCTTTTCCATGCTCTACTGGTGAGACACATTTAAAAAATATAATTATCTTGTGAACAATAATGTGATATTAAAGACAGTCCCAGCTGGTAGACGATGCAGAAGGGTCACTGAAGGACGTAATTAAGGTCCGTCAGAAAAAAATTGATCTGTTTCAATCTGCGATGTTAAAATTCTCTGCAGAGTTTGATGGAGCTTTGCAGATGAGGAGCAAGCGGTTTCCACGGCTCCATCCCACATGGTCTTCCTCTTTCAGATCTTCAGCTGTAAATGTGTGGAAACGCTTTGAAATACTATCCTCTCTTCTCTACCCCGTCACATAAAGCCAGAGATCGCCCACCTCCACTGGCTCCGCTGCGGTCGCTGAGGATGAAGCAGAAGACAGGTTCATTTTGCAGGGATCAAACCAGGTCTTTTCTCTCTTTCTACAGGTTTAATTGTACTATTTATCTTATTCATCAGATTTCATTGGAAGGGGAAAAAGGGGAGAGTTTAACACTTTTAGGTAAACAAATTAATATGGCAATTTCAGTGTGGAGACTGTTTATGTGAGGGTTTTGTTGGTTATTCAACAAGCAAATCATTCACGCTCCTGACTGCTGCAGAGAATAAAAGAAACCCACCTGGTTAGTCAAATATTCAGGCAGCTCTGTTGTATGGCCTTAGGAAGAGGTTCAATGGTTCAACAGGCAGAGTATGTATGACGGTGATTCAAAACTGCGCTGCAGCACCAAACATTTCTAAAGATCACTTGAAAACAGCCTTGGGAAAAATGCTAAGATTTCGCTGAATGCAACCGCAATATCCTTCAACAAAGATTTCCCTTTAAAAAATCCTCATTGCAATCGTTAAAAATAAAGTACTGGTTCGTAACATCAGCGTGAAGATTCATTAAAGTACTGGGGAGGCCTTCTTCCCCCCTCCGTATCTGGATTTAAAGACCTTGACTAAATTGTGAGAGGGAAAACCAGACTGTGAAGATGTGTACACAATCACTGAAAATATTAGTTTGATTAAAAGGTTACAGAAATTATGATTAATGACATTCAGCATTAAATATCACCTCATGATATCCATAAAGCTTCACTAAGACAGATATATGAAGCTATTCCCAGTGACTGTTAATGTGTGTACGCTTGGCGTAATTCCATAGCGTTTTATTTTAATATCTGTAGTCTAATGAATTGCTATTTAGAAAAGAAACTATTTCCATTTTCTTATTTAATACCATTATGGATCAAATTAACCTTGGTGAGGGTCTTAATTACGTTTAGTTCTGCTTGGTTGATCATGCAATTTATATGGCGTTGCGTATTACAGATGCACAACCTTTAAATGTAATTTCTGAAAGTTTGAGTGGTGGATGTGGCATTCCCGCGATGACTGCTCATTATATCCCGACAAAATGTGTGGAAATGCTTTGAAATACAGCGCTGTGTGGGCCAAGAGAGGCTTCTGCGTTAGTCCCCTTAAAATGTTATATAATACTTACATAAAGAAAATATAAATATATATTTTTCATTACGTCAAAATAATACGCACATATTAGGACACATTAATTGTTGCAGCTTTCATGCATGTGATTTTATGCTTGTAGTTTTAAATTACATATATTTTAAATTTTACAAGGCATGCATAACCTGCATATTTGTAATAATTGGCATAATAATATTTATCAGCAGTATCTGATATGGCTTGATACTTAAGCATTGTACTTTTGGATTGCATTTTGTAATGCATTCTGTATCTTTTTGATTTTGTATTTGACAGTGTATTGACAGATATTCTACTGCATTTCATTGGTTGTTTCTATCTTCAGTGTCAGGAAATGCACAGACTCTCTTTCATTAATATCAGGCAAGGCCAAGTAGCACTTTACAACCTCATTAATAATGCCCTCACCATGGAAAAATCAAAACTTACTGTTATTTCAGATTGTTGGTAATAATAATTCATTTGATTTGCTGATATCACAAAGGCAGCTGGACTGAATGAGTGGTTAAAACTTCGCGGATCAAGCTGAACATGTCTGAGTGTGTGCGTTTGTCAGTCTGGAGGTAGTTTTTTGAACTGTATGTTGAACATCCACGGTTTGTCATTTATCTCCGTGTGCCGACACGTCTTCTTCCGCCACCCATTGAAGCTCTCTGCGTTTCGACAAGCTGTCACCTCACCGGTTCTCTTCCAGCTTTATCTTGATATACTGTGTACAAGTACTTTGAATCCTCATAAGAATTAAAGCAACACCTCGTCGCTGGGGGGAGGGGGGATGTAAATCAATTCAAATGAGCCTGTTTGAGTGCGGTGCCTCCAACGTTCTGACTCACAGTCACGCTACTGACAGGTAGAAACGCATGGGAAGGTCAAACGAGATTATTCATCAACACGGTGAACGGCGCATCATAAATCCTCACAGTGAAAGAGCAGGAAGTCTATCGGATCGATGAGCCCTTCACCCCAGAACATTTACTGATTTGATATAGATCGTATTAGTTCACCGCCATGATTTATTTCTCTCTCTCCCTTTCTCTCTCCCCTCTTCTCCATTTGACTGGGTGTTTTAAAGACAGTGATGTGTGTGTGTGTGTGTGTGTGTGTGTGTGTGTGTGTGTGTGTGTGTGACTGTGTGTGTGACTGTGTGCGTGACTGTGTGTGTGAGTGTGTGTGTGTTTTTTGGAACCATTGCTGGGACAAAATGTTGAAAGGAGAAAGGGTCAAGGATTTTATCAGCATTCAAACACATGCACAAAATTAAATGAGTCAGACAGTTGTGTCTGATAACACACATAGACAAAGATTCAAAAGGCAGGCACAGGAGCTGGCATCCTGCCAGGGCTCTCTGTGTCCCTTTGAGTCAAGAAAGAAAGGAACGCTCCTTAGCTTGTTCTTGCCTGTGTTTTTTTCACGGTTTTCAGGCTCAGCTTTTGTCTGATTCGCTCATTCACAATGTTTTCTTTTGGAAAACGAACAAGTGTATTTTCCTGATAATATAAAAAAAAATAGTTCCTAGGTAAATGCTTGTAGATCTGGAGATTCTTATGGTTGCGCCAAACATGAATTGCCTTTTCAGTAAATTTCACAAAAAAATCAATTGGCCATTATTTTTCTTTCTGCTGTAGTAGCAGGCTCTTGAGAAGCACTCCTCAGGAGGAGTCCTTCAGCAGCTGATTCTGCCTCCTTTATCACCTGTGCCTGCCGCTCTGCCACCTCTGCTCCGCTTCGGCTGCATGTGATGATGTCATCAGCGCGCTGCCGCGGAGATGGGTGGAGTCGTGGGGTGCAGGGGTGGGCTGGAGTGATCTGGGGCTGCTTTCTCTGAATGACCCGCATGCCTCTGCCACAGATGGATGAGGCCAGCAGACAGGGCCGTGCTGGGCTGACTCCCGGCCCCCCTTTCCCCCCCGCCCCCCCCTGCCCTCGTCAGAGGTAGCTCTGCACCTGTCCGCTCCTGTTTGGGTGGCCTTGTCAGCTCTCCTCGGCTGCCCTCAGTGCAGGAACCCCCTGCACCCCCAGGCCTCTCTCCTGGGGTGCGGGAGGCCCATGCGATCATACTGGATTACATCAGTATACCTGCTTCCTTCAGATGCCTGAACACTTGAGCACCTCTGTAGCAGTCCCAAAAAAACGCTCACCAATCCCAGCCAATGCCTCTCTGTAACGGCGTTTCCAAAGCAACGCTGCGGGAGGCGGGCCTTCTGCCCACACTGTGGGGCAGCTGTCAGTCACAGAGACAGTTCCAAGCCCTGTCTAATGACTGAGGAAGGAAGCCCAAACCTGCTGTACTAATCTCTGAGGCAGAAACGAAGGCTGCCCCGACATGCAGCACATAGAGCCCCTCTGCAGATGCATGTGAGAGGACAGGCTGCTGCCGTTGAGGTGTTGCTCCTGTGGCGTGGTGGCGGCACAGGCAGGCGGCCGTGCTGACTGCAGTGCCTCTCTCCTGGCCGGCCTCTCTGAGGAGGCTCCCCCCCGTACCCTCCACACAGAGACGCTCTCCTCTCCGTCCCTCTGAGATGGGCCCGCAGGGGGCCTCTCCCCGAACCACCAAGTGAGCAGGGAGCAAAGCTAAAGGTGTCGCCTGCGTCTCTCGGCTTCAGGCGTCCGGGCGGGAGACCCCCGCGGCCCGGGCGGGAGATCGGGGAGCCCCCCCCCGATCGATAATCCCCTCTCCGCAGGAAGAGCGAGGGCCTGGCTGAGCAGTTTACCCGCAGTGGGAGATGGGAGAGGACAGCGATGAGCTCTGAGCGATCTGAGCTCTGGGCCTCTGGGAAAGAGGGGATCAACACCACGGAGGTTCAGTTACTCACTGCTACATGTGCAGAGTGGAAATGAATAGGATGTGTGTGATTACGCCCGTCCCGCCTCTGAAACACAGCTCAGGGTAACCACAGGACATCAGAGTCTGCAGCAATGGTGTAATGGCAGTGAATTGTTAAATATTGATTTCAGAGGTCAGGAGAGGCCCGGCTCTGCCTTCCTGCATAGATTTATTACTCCCATTCATGGATCTGTGTTTTGTGGTTGCTCTTTATTCCCAAATATTGATGGAGCACTTAATTTAGGCAGCCTTGGTTTTGTTCGTCAAAACAAAACAAATTTCTAAAAAATGTTCAGCCTCAATAACAGGTTAAAACAAAATTGGCAATCTGCAAACAGGTTATCTGTAGATATGGATATGTTTCATAAAAAAAAGACTCATTTGGTGAATGTAACTCATCTTTGCTCCTTGACTCTCACATGCAGGTGCAGCTGTCTGAGAGAAGGTCACCAGGTTAGAGCAGGCTATTTTTACAGCCATGGATCTTAATTTAATAAAGGAAGACAGTGTTCAAAATGAAATCCCAGTGTCAGGAGAATGAGTGAAAATAACGCGTCAGGTCTCAGATCTCTGCGCCTTTCGTTCACTTCATATTAAGCCTGTGAATAACACACCGTTTCATTATGGGATTGATTGCCTTCTGAGAACTTTGTGAAAATGCTAGGTACCCAGCAGGCTTCCCTGTGTCTTCACAGCTGATGTAGGGCTAATGCAGAAAATAGACAATATATACAATTCACACCCTTCCAAACATAATACAGGCATGTGACACTTTTTGGGGTGTAACGTAATTCTTATTTGACTCTTGGTAGCAGACATGCTAAGCTGTGGAATGGGAATATGACCAAAACTGAAGTCAGTGCCCTAATCTTTAGCTGCATGCCTAAGAATGTGAAAAGAAATTTAAGCGCAAATCGATAAAACTCTTTCATCTGAGTGTCGGTCGCGGTCTCAGTCCCCTAATGTATTTCTGCCCGCACCTGCAATCACGCCGGCAAATTCTAAGTGACAGGGGGACGGCGGTGGAGGCCCGCGTCCACGCCGATTTCAGACATTTCCCCTAATGAGGCCAATCAGCCGCGGCCCTGATCCGAATTTGATTGGACAAATTAGAGCGGCGAGCGGGTCAGGGACGGAGCCATGGAGGCCGGGGCAGCGAGTGAGACGCAGCAAGCGAGATGCGGCCAGCGAGATGTGGCCAGCGCGACGCGGCGGGGGGGGCTGCGGCCGGAGCGCTGTTTACCCCGTCGGGCTCGCGTCTGAGAAGGAGAAAACAATCAATGAGCTGTGTTGGTTTTCGCCGGGGGAGACACCGCTGGTCTGCGGGCGCAGCGGGGAGGGTAAGCATTGCCACGGAAACGCCTCCGCCCGGCGCCTTCGGCTCCACACTGCAGCTCCGGCACTGGAGCTCTGCAGATCTAAAAAAGGCTTAACATGCGCAGCCAACGCGCATCTGAAATGAATGCAGGTGAGCGTTTTTTTGGTTTGTTGTCAAACAAATGCGCTTTGAGGCAATCAGCCACTGCTTCGCAAAGGAAAAAAGAAATGCTTGCATTTGATTGTGTCAGTTAAGGACAAAGGTCAGCTGCATTCAGGGGACAGCCATGTGGACCTCACGTCTGAAATCTCAGCAGCATCCCACTATCATTCATTAAAAAAGTACCTGTCCAGTATCGATTGTTCAGAAGTGTTGCGTACATGCTCCTCAACACGCATCACGGTCACTGCACTGTGTCACGGCTGCACAGGGATGTGAGACCTGCAGGTGACCGCAGCTGGACCTGTGCAAGCGTTCAGGTGCACGGCGCACTCAGGTACCGTGTCACACCACCTGTCTCATGCGCTCAGTCGTGCGGCGTACGGGCTCGGACCTGTGGCCGTCAGCCGATCCGTGAAATCGTGATGGACGGCGCCGCCCCCCCTCCGGCCCGGTCACGCCCCCTCCCGTGGTCAGTGCGGCTCGGAACACAGCGGGCGCCGTGCAGCCACGGTGCAGTGCATAATAAAGCGGACGCGGCGGGAATACACAACGCCCCAATGCGCCTGAGGGGGCGGCCGCCGCGGAGAGACCCTCCATCACACAATATTGCCAGGTTCACCGAGTTTCTAATGTCTGAGAATGACCACGCTAGCAGCCACGGGGAAGACAGAACGGTTCTGCCATTTCAGGAGGAAAAAAAACCTAACAAGACCCTCAGAACAACTTTCCTGTGTGTGACTTTACTCTCGGTGTGAGTGTTTGAGCACAGAGAGCCGTGGTGCACCGCTGTGTGGCTCTGTTTGGTACCAGCCATCTATTTCACCTGGAGACTGTCTGAGTCCAGCTCTCCCTGTTGATTGCTTCAATCCATGTATCCAAAGACAAACAGTCACATGGTCTGGGAATATCTATGCTGAGGCCTACGGGTCAAACGCCCTCTAACAGGTTTATTTCAGCCTGCGGGGCAATTAAACAAAGTTAAGACACAGCGGATGTTATGTTGTCTGTACTACAAATTTAAGCTTTTAAGGAGGAATTAAAAACTGGAACTAAACTAACCACAGGTAGATGTAGGCAGGGTACCTCTTCCCAGGCTGTCAGAGGAATCAAGGACATTTACTGCTACTGTACGTATAAAAACTATATATATATATATATATATATATATATATATATAAACGTGTGTTCGTCCTTGAAGATGCTGAGACAATACCTAAAATAGCATTCACACATTTCAAAACACATGTATAATGCAGGTTACTAAAATGTCATCTTTATCTAGCAAACATTCCCGTGAGCACCGGGAGGAAAAAAGACTGGAGACCATTTACATCTTTAATTTTAACATCCATTAAAGAGATGAATGCTTTGATTCTGTTTTAGTGTTTATCAGTCTACTCCAGGGATTCATTAAATCCAACACTCCCTTCAAAACATAATCTATTGCTTAATTAAACTTCGCAAATATGAAATCTGAACCAGCGTATCAGGAGAGAAGTTATTGCTTTGTTGTTTCTTCATTTACAGAATATTTTAATGAATATGTTGCTAAGATATATTACCATTTGCATGTAATTAAAGCATTTCCTCAAGCACTCAAGGCTTTGATTCGGCGGTCGCAGATCATAAGTCAACTCTTTTATGCTCCGCGAATCTCTCAAGAATAAAATCCAAACTCATTGACTACTGAGCGCATTTCACAGCTTGTGGCTCTGGAGAACATCATTGTAATGTGTGAAATTCTAATCAGTGATGTTGCGCAGACAGAACGATCAGCCGACGCGCGTAATTAATGTCTTCTGTCACACAGATTATGATGGCCGGTTTGGAAAAAGGGGCCGGCGTTTTGCGAAGCTGAGAGCAGCGCCACACTAAATCGCCCACCATGACACCCCACACATTAGCACCACTGAGGGTTTGCTGTGTATGTACTGCATTTGTGCAACTTGTGCATTTTATTGGAAATTATGTGGAATACTGCAGTTTTTTAAAATATAATTGTACATAATAATGTAAAGGCATTTTACACTATTCTCTAATACGTTAGTGCAGGCATTTCCTAAGTGGCTTCTCTGTTAGACAGCATCTTTAAAATACTTACTATGGTATATGACAGAGATAAAACATACCCACATCTGTTCGAATTAAAAAAATCTACAGTTACCTTTTTTGCATTTTTATTCCAGATAGACTTGTCTTACTGTGACATCCTCTGCACCCACGCAGGACCAGTGGGGCAAAGCGGATGCAATCCCACAATGCACCTGCGCTCCATCCACGACTGTTTTTTCCACCAGTACATCAGTAAAAGACAGTCAGTACATCAGTACACATCAGGACAGCAGGAGTGTAACAGAGGGTTTACACTTCTCCATGATATCATCTGAGTGACAGATAGATGGCTGATAACTCCCAGGGTCCCGAGGGAGGTGTGACAGGGAAACCCTGGCTCACAAGCCCCACCCTGCCCCTGACTGAATCCACCCAATTGTGTTCCATGGCTGTGGACTTCCAGTCATTATTGTCCAATGACACAGCTTGACTCGAACCTAGGACCGGGCCACAGGGCTCAGGCTACAGTCAGAACAAGCTCCCTAACCAACCGAGCCGCTCGAGAGAATCTAAAAAGCGATCTGACACTGAGATTTCAATGCGAATGCTAAAGTTTTGATCTATATAGATATCTGTGTGTTCTTATGACAGATTTGTATTTGCATTTTTTGTAATGCCGTGAAAATGCTATCTGCTGTTAATCCCAGGCCTGCACTGCTGATGCAATGTAATGCAGACTTCATTTGCTCCACAATGCATGTCCGCTCATTAAAATGCAAACCCTGAGCATGCTTCCATTTTCCGGCACAGTAATCTAACACGGCTCACCCGATCACCAGCTACATTTCATCCGCAACAAAGGAACGATTTGCACTTTGGCAGCATGTCCAAACATTGACACGGCCGCTAATCGCAGATTGCAAACTCAAGCGTGCGGGAGGCTTTCGGCCTGTGGGTCCCGTCCCAGACACAGGTCCTGCAGATGGGTCAAAGTTTCTCCTGCCACCTTTTGTCTTGTTCTTGACACGGCTTGTGCATCCGGCCCTGTCTGCAGGAGAGGAATTACACTCGTCTTTAGACCTGAACACACAAACGAGCACAGGGGAGTTTTCATGTTCCGTTGATGAGGAGAAACGTTATTTGCGCACCTGGTTTGGTAGCAGGTGCTTGCAAGGATGAGAAGAGTGAACGAAAGCCAGAGACTTGCATCTGCTTTGAGCGAGAATTCCATCCTTTCAGGTAAGCCTGGCCTTCGTCAGTCTGTGTCACGTTGAGTAGGTGAGGTGGTTTGGCTCTTGGTGACCAATCATATGTGTCCTCATCACTGGCTGTTTTTCTCTGCTGCCCTGCTATTGGTCCACTGACACAATGCTTCCGCAACGCACTCATGGGGACTACAGACACACATACCACTGGAGAGGCTGTTTGCATTTCTGTGGCACATTTACGAGCCTGCGTGTCTCAGGCTATATGCTTTACAAGGCTTTGTTAATCCAGTTATTTCTCCAGTGACAACTGGGAGTTTCTGCATTCATGAAGCTGTCCAAACCTGAAAACGCACACTGGCTCCCTCCCGGACCATCGGCTGCATTGTGCGCTGTGCGCTGTGATTATTAGCATGCCGGTAGAGATGCAGGTTCTCGCACTGGTAATTGATAGGTCTGGTCTTGGCAACACGCCCAATCGTTACCAGGATGGCAGTCCCTCCTCTGTTACAGGCCATTGTTACACAATCACATGTGATGAGTCTGAACACAGTCCCCACAGAATATATTTTGGCACCAAGCTATGCACCCCCCCACCCCCCCACTCCTTGTGTAGCTCTTATCCCCATACTGAAAATCTGCAAGTCAGGCAGGAACACCAATCACACGTCACGTTGAGGCTCCCACTCTCCTGTGAGGCCAGCGTGTGTGTGTGTGTGTGTGTACGTACGTGTATGTGATGCTCAGTAAGGCAGTAAGGTGTGTGTGTGTGTGTGTGTGTGTGTGTGTGCTGGCAGGTGCGCAGTGTGATCGCACCCGCCATAGCCTGTGGCCTGGCGGATAAGCAGGACTGGCGAGGACCTTTCTGAGCCTCTCTCCACGGCGGCCGCTTGTTCTAATTTACCCAGGTCGGTGTGGAGCGGGGAGCGCCGCCGCAAACGCTATCATTAGTCCTCTTGATATGTGCCTGAAGGATGCAAATTGCTGATCCTTCACTCAATGGCAGACGGGGCGGCCGCCAGATAAAGGACCTCCGAGGAGCGGGAAGACTGATAGGCCGTTGCCCGCGACAACGGGGCGACGGCGTCGGCCCTCCGTGCGCTTCGGCTCGTCTGCCCAGACAAATTAAGGCCCGACGAGCCTCCCCAACGAGCGGACGCGCTCGTTTCTTCCTGCCAAAAGATTCATCACTGCCTGGGTTAAACGGGAATAAAAATACATTAGTGTCATGTTAAACCGATAAAGCAGAGCGCCCGGATCGCGCCTCCCGTAATGGTGAGAGTCTGGCAGTCGTATTGATTTGTGTTACATAAATCTCGTTTTCCGCCTGCAGAAGTGAATCAGGCCTGACCTCGGGGGTTAACAAACATCGTAGAGTCTTTCAGCTGGGTGCGCGAGCGCGAGGAGACCGCGCATGGCGCGAGGAGACCGCGCGTTGCACGAGCCTGTCCCGGCTTGTCATCTCTCCGCATCCGCGCCTTAGCTAATTGGCGGCGATCACCGCACCGTGAAACGGAAGCGGAGGAGACAGCATCCGGGCAAAGTAAAAAAAACAAGGGTGGGGGGGGAAACCCGCAATCAGCAGCGAACGCGCCAGCGGGAGGCTGTGTACGCGCAGCGCAGCCGCGCCACGGCGCACTCAGCCGGCGCGATTTGTCTCAGCAAACTTTTACAAAAGCAAACCCTCTTTCCTGGTGGCTCGAATGTCAAATCACATTAATGAACTCGTTTCATTTTTGCTAGGTGCTGCACAGTGCGGATTCGTTTCGGGGCCACCAATTAAGCCTTGCAGCGTTTGTGTCCTTGGATTTTCCCTTTTCATTGCGGTGGAGTACCGTGAAAACGTCATGAGCACCTGTATTTCATTTTCCTTTCCTTGTTGCGATGGGGTAAAAGCACGTCAAAAGAATGTTTTTTTCCCCTTTTTCTTTACTGTCCAATACTATAACAGAACAATACATAATCAGGATGATTTTGATCTTTTATTCTGAGAGCAGGAAAACACAAGCAGGGAGGATCTTAGTGTAACACAAACAATTCACTTAACACATATCCACCGTCGCCTATTAGCTCACAAACAGTAGACAAGCATCCGTCATTTTCCGAAGAGACATAACGCAGCGATGCGAATCGTGTCATCATCTGCTGCGCGTAACACCAACAAGCACACAAGCAACAAGTTCACAACAATCACAGTCTGTATCATTATCGGTTCCAAATTATTATTTAGTGCCATATATAGACTGCTTATGTATATTGTTCATACGTAAAATTAACATAAGATGCACTTTTAATCCTGGTTTGTAAGTCGCGCATCAAGTGATGAAGCACATACATGGTAATTTGAATGCACATACATGGTAACATGTTTTGTAAACATAAGTCTTAGATTTATGAACTGTGCCTTATGCACTTATACAAAGCATGCAAAGTACATTAAATATCGTTAACTGACAACATTCATGACATTCACTACAAAAGAATCCAAATGTGATTGTCGAAGACCAGAAACTGCCATTAGATTCATGCAACGGACAATGCATATATTTATATCTCAGATGAGCAATCCTTCTTGTTGAGTTTACCTGTGAAGGTATAATGCAGGTCCTTACTAGGTTTAAAAAATAAAATAAAAAAAAACAACCAAAAAACAATAATAAAACAAAAACAGGTTTAAACAGTCTATGAGCCTGGTGATGGAGGTACACACCAGCATTAATTACTAGAGGACCTAAATGCAATGCACACTGGAAAAAAGGTCTGCTTCCTGAGTCTAGTGGGACAGTTTTGCCCTTAATTGCCTTAAATAAATGGATAAATCAGTCCCATCACTGGTGGCCGTGCTGCTCAGCAACTGTTATTAGTGCATCCGAGGCCATGAAAGTTCGTGTGTAAAACTGCCTAACATTCATCAGTCTGCTAGAGAGAGAGAGAGAGGGAGAGAGAGAGAGAGGGGGGGGTGAGAGGGAGGGAGGGTGAGAGAGAGAGAGGGAGAGAGAGAGAGAGAGAGAGAGAGAGAGAGAGAGAGAGAGAGAGAGAGAGAGAGAGGGAGGGAGGGAGACAGAGGGAAACGCAAAGGCCAGATATCAGAGAAACAGACACCTCTTTAGACATGTTTGCTCTAGAACACCTTAAATTATATCTACTTTGATCTGATAATCAATATATCAGTGACCCTTAATTCATTAAAAGAATAGGCTTACAGAGCACTGTAGGCAATAAAAAGAAGACTACTACTAAATAAATGGACTTATTACAGTTTGCCTCAAACTCTTTCACAATGTAAGCCAGCCTAACACTCCATACAAAAGTGAGTTTTGTATGGAGTGTGAAACTACACTGTACACTCCATACATGCATCCAGTAAAAACCACATGTGCTGAATTTAGCAGAATTATCCCACAAATGCAAAGAAAAAAATCTAAATAATACATGAAGGGAGGGACATAATTAGAGAAATTCCCATGATAATTAATATCCAAAAAAGAGTGCCAATATTCTGGATCCATTTTGCCCCATTTAGAGAGCAAACCAAGAACTCTGATTTGGAACATTAGAACATTGATACCACCACACAAAGCAAATGTAATTGTCTAAGATGTGACTACAACCTGGCTGAGTATGCACTCACTGCCAAAGTCACAAATCAGAGACAGACCCTGGCGAAGCACAGGCTCAGTGACCACAGACTGACCACAGATAAAGGCTGATATACACATCACGGCTGCCGAAGGAGGACTTTGGTCGCTGTGAGACAGGTGAGGGGGAGACAGGTGCTTTTTCCTGTTACTGCTAAAAGCAAACAGACCTAAAGAATAGTCACATTGGTCAATTTTAATCATAAGTTTCCCAACTCAAATATTGTTATATAATTGATTTTATTATTATTGTTATTATTGTTAGAATAATAATAATAATAATAATAATAATAATTCCCCCCCCCCTCTGTATTGTATGTGTTTTTTGTGACATTTATTTTCGCTGTTTTGAAAATATAGTTTGCTTTGGTTTGTCCCATCAGTATGGATGGGAGCGTTTGATTTTGAATTAAGACAGTATGAGAGATGTAGAGAGAGGGAGAGAGAGAGAGAGAGACAGACAGACAGAGAAGGAGAGAAAGAAAGAGAGACAGGAGCAGCAGGGGGAGAGAGAAAGGAAGAGAGTGTAGGAGACAGAGAGAGAGAGAGACGTGGTGAGAGGGAAAGAGAGGGCAGCGTGTCTCTGGGGGCCCCCAGGCCCGCGTGCACCCCGCTTCCAGGCAAGCTGCACACACCAGAGACCGTATTTACCCAGCAGCCTCGGAGAGGGGTGAGCCAGAGATCTTATTTACACAGAGGCTGGCCAACAGGTACTGGGGGGGGGGGGGATTTCGCCCACAGCAAAGACAAATACCCCCAGATCAAAACCAGTGGAAGAAACAGAAAGAGAGAGAGAGAGAGAGAGAGAGAGAGAGAGAGGGAGAGGGGGAGAGAGAGAGAGAAAATGCAGTCTCAGTTCCAGCCAGGCGTCCATGCTGATGGTCTGGTTCAGGTTGGGGGCTGTGGACCCCCAGTGCGTCTAAAAGGGCTGCTCCAAACCCTCCCTGCTCCTCATCACCCCCTCCCCCCTCCCCACCTGCCACCTGGCAGACTCCACCCCGCTTTTAAACCCGTGAGGCCCCTGCTCTCCTCCGTCACGCGTGAAGCCGAGGGAGGGAGAAGGGGGACGGCGGGGAAACGGGGGTGCCCGGCTAATGGCCGGCTCGTACGCATCACTGCTCATGCTAACGAGCTGCACGGGATTGGCTGAAGGGGGCTGAGAGGGGGCGGGGCGAGGATGTGAGCCCCATGTTTCACTCCCCATCCCCCCTGCCCCTAATAACCGTCAGAGAGGGGGTCTGAACCCGCGTCCACACGTCAGAGAGCCCTGCCTGCCGTCAGATGCTCGGTGCCCACCACGTTACTGCCCGCTTAATAATTTACACGCTATTGATTTTCCAGCCGCCCGGCCCTGCTCCCTGCAGGAGATGTTCACCTGTGAGCCGCAGGTTGGCCCTTTTGGAGAGATGCATGCTCTGTGCTGCGGGTTCGAGGGGCTCAGGCAGGCCGCCGGACTTCGGAACAGAAACAGCTGTCCGTCGCCAGGCCGCTGGACTGCACGGCTGCAAGCCTAATCACCACTGAGGGTCTTTATATACAAGCATTATACTGCTGGGTGTTTTTTTTTTCAGTCCTTTTTATATATTGGCAATATTGTCACTTTACATTCAACATGAAAATGTCTCATGCTTCATTGCACAAAACTGGTTACAATTATTGTTCTGCTACTAATAATAATAACAACAGAAATTATAATCATAATAATAAACCCTTCTGACACATTCACATCCTGTTTTAGATTGCTTTAGATGAAAATTCCTCACATACTTCAATGAACAAGGCTAGTCATAATTACTACAATCAGAATAATAATTGCTGTAACAATAATAAAAATGATCTTGTCTGACACATCTCACATCCTATTTTAGATTGGTGCTGCAAAAAGTTTTTATTTAAATCATACTAAAAATCAATATTTTATACATTTGTCTCCCCGTGTCCCACTTTATATGCGGAATATGTGCGTTGGGAACAGAGGTGAACATCGCTGTTCTAATGTAAAATACAGAGCTGCTATTGGCCAGCTCATCTGCATTCAGTGCCTTCCTATACATTAATTTTTCAGTGGAAATTGTGCTTTTTCGAGACAAGTATAATACGCGGAAGTCAACTGACAAAAAAGATTATCAAAGGTAAAAAATGAAATGGAAATAAATTATGCAGTTAGCGTTCTGTTTAACCTCTTATCTGAAACAAAGAGGGGGACATTAGTATTCTTCTATTGTCAATATGCTGATCTGTAAACTCTGCTCTTTAAATATTCATGAACTTAGAACATAGTCTCCTCTTCACTGTGATTTATAATTCAAATTATATGAATGTTAGATTTGGTGACATTTCCCTCTTGAAGACAACATTATCTATTACAATGGTAGATATGTTTTAAGGAGGTATTATAATATTAGCATTTACCGCCATTAAGATTGCTTTAATTTATCTGGCTAATGACATGAAAAAAAATGAGATCATAGCGTTTCATCTCATCCTTTTACCTTAAGGATCAATAAAGGAGGAGGAAAGAGTGCCATTTTGGCCATGTTGTTTTTTCTTGAATCTTCTCTGCCCCCTAGTGAACACATGCAGGTACAGCCAATGCCACAGGAGGGAGAGGGAGCATCTCATTACTTCCCGACGCACACCCGCCCCCTGCTGGCCTGAGGAGGTATGTGTGACAGCTTTTAATCAAAGCTTTAGTCTCATCTGCGTATTGTAGTGGAATACTCATTTCTGAATATTCAGAATATTGACATGCTCTTGCTTTGTTATTTTAGTCTTTGCTAGCCATTTCATATGTCACTCTGTTATTCTGTGAGTTACAATTGAAACAACCATAGTAATAATAGCCACAATATGTTGTCATTTCTTGCTCAGTGAGAATAATATTTTCATCATATGTCACTACGTTGATCAATATATAGATCAATATATATTACGTAAAATATGTCTAAATTTGATACTGAAGGAAGTTAAAAAGATAAAATATATGATCCACCTATTGCGGCGTGAAATCGCTGTGTATGATTCATCATTAGATGGACAATACTGCCCTCTGCTGGTTATATTATTTTAGAGCGCTTCACTTCACCGAGTACATTTTCTTTCAATGAACTTTATCACACAGTATGGATCTATGAATTCATAAGAAATATTACACGTGAATGAGTCTAGTAAATTCTGAACCTAAGTGGTAACCTTATCATGTTATTATTAGCAATTGTCTTTTTTTTTCTGATTCCTGCTCAACCGTAACCTAACAGCAGTTACCTTGCCTGTTTGTTTGGCTGGTTGATGTTTCTGTTGTCTGTGAAGCAGGTGCTTACACCAGGTGACAGTGAGTGATTTACTTACTGCTTTGCACCGTTGTTGTAATTCCGCTAATACCGCGTTTAATTTGAGATCGATCATTGCGGCGAGGGAGGCTCTGAATGTGATACGTGCGGAAACGTAAGAGCACGTTTCTTTCCAATATAAGGTTTCCCACCATCTTTGGATTTCATGAATATTTCAAGATATGTAGCTCAATACAGCGGTTCCTTCACCAGCAGTCTGAACACCTTGTACATAAGTGCTGGCAATGCACTGGATGTGTGGAATATTTATGTGCACGCTTTTGAAAAATGAATCTAGGGCGACCTCGCTTCCAGATTCCCAACACAACATCGGCTGAGGTCTATGTGCTAAAGCTGGTGCCAGGCTAATCAGGACGACAGGAGCGGGACGCAGGACTGAAAGAACAGCTGTTTGACAGGACATTACTGTACTGAGAATTACTCCTGTAAATGCAGGTTCACAGTAACAGCAGACATGACGTTATATCAGACACACATCACTCCGCATCCTGTTTGTTGTGGTTTTCCAGGGCCTCTATTGTGAGACATCCCTGCACATCCTTTTGCATGGCCCCTGTTCAGAGATAATGGCTTTCAGTTTACTCTCTGCTTCAGTGAGTCTGGGCATTAATTTCAGACACAAATAGTTGTTGCATCTTTTTAAAACAACCCAAGAACTGTCCAAGCTGGACTGCAGTTGGTGTACAAAGTTGTAAATTGCTTCACAGCAGGTGACTCTAATGGCATGTGTTGTGTGCGGCCATTATGTGCCCTGTGGAGGGAAAGGGCCATTTACTTTGCTTTCTCCTTTTTAATTCTATAAAAAAATATGCACTAAATTCATTTGTTATTATGAGTGCATTGATGAAGGAGTTGAGCCCACACACTGTTGGACATTTTTGGGTTGTTTTTGTTTTAGCATATTCTTCTTGCTTTTTCTCCTTTTGCACCCAGTTTGGAAGTGCCAATTGTACGACAGCGGGCTTGTCTCAGCAAAACAGCTGCAATCACACAGGAGTACTGAAGAAAGATGACCATGATGCTCTTATACACTCACATCTCAGTAAGCAGCTTTTTTCACACTACAATTCCCATAGTGCACCACAGCAGAATTTACATTTATATTTATTCATTTGGCAGACGCTTTTATCCAAAGTGACTTACAAGTGAGGTACAATACAACACAAGAGAAAAACCATACAGAGTCAACAGTATTAGAAGCACTGCATGACCAGGTTTCAAAGGTTGGCCAGGTGAGGTACGAACTAGCAGGTAAAGCTAATGAGTGAATGAATGTCATCCCCACCGATGTCATCCGTGCAACTTTCAAGCTCCTCATGAGCCAGTAGTGGGTACCATAGCAATGAGACGAGTTGACCTTGGTCAATGAAATCTACCCTGCCCTAGCAGAACAAGGCCAGCCATCTTCCACAAAATTTCAGACCAGTCTTCATTCTAATCTTCATCTAATCTTCATTCAAAGATCATACGGGCTGAAAAGTGAAAAGTCAGAGACGAATGGTTGTATAAAGGACTTCTGCTGGACTCTGACTTTTATCAGTACAATGACAGAGTCCAATGCCTTTAAGCAGACCTACGCAATAAGTGACCCCAACACACCCAATGTACGCATACTATATGTACACATGGTAACAGGAGAGAAGGAGATGAAGAAACCCGAGCCACTCAGACAGTGCTAAGAAGGCCACTGTATACATTACATACGTTGTGACCTTGGCTGATCTCTGCTTTGAATGCATTACACAAATTGCTGGTCAGACAGTACGAGCCTTTACAGAGAACCACCTGCAGACAGGCGCTGACAAAGACATGTCCTCCTGTTTGATCCCACAGGGACCTGCAGTCCAAAGGCTTACAAGCTCCTCTCAGAAAACCCTCGCAATGCGCTACCATTTTTCCACATGACTCTTTTGCGGTGAGGTCTGACGTGCCCTGTGCCACGGCTTGGTCGTTTCTCACGGGTCATTCATCACCTTTGGTCCTCTTTGCTCTTATTAGTCTCTATTCTACATCCTCTTTAAACAGTATAGATTCCGCTGCTTAATTTGCCCTCTTTCTTCCTCAGCACATGCTGTGATACCTGTGCAGCTCCTGTTTACCGTTAATCTATCTGAACTCTAATCTGTTCTTCCTACATTCCCCAACAAGTTCATTATCGGCCGACAGACCCCAATCCATGACTTTTGTTCTTTGATTTACGAATTTCCAAGTATCTATTTTCTCTAGTTCCCTGAAAGTGTAGTTAACTGTCTGCAAACCTCCAGACAGCACTGTCTTTCATAACCTACAGTATGTTTTCATGTATTCACAATTTATTTTGTCTATTGCTCTGATTACCTGACTTGGCTAATTTACAGTACTTTAACAAAATGAGATAAATTCTTTTCAGTTTTTTTTTTTAAGATTGTATTCGTCTGTGAAATGAAATTCTCAAGCATGTTAAATAGTAGTAATGGTAGTAGTAGTATTTGTATTTGTGGTAGTATTTAGTAGTAGTATTAGTTATTATTCTTATCATCTCACTTATTTTTCGTCCTCTCGTTGGTATCGCTGTTCGCACGCTGTAGGTTACCTGTGCAGGATTACCTGTCTGGAGCGCACACACGGGGGGGGATGGCAGGGGGGGATGGCAGGGGGGGATGGCAGGGGGGGAATGGCAGGGGGGGAATGGCAGGGGGGGATGGCAGGGGGGGATGGCAGGGGGGGATGGCAGGGGAACCCAAACAAAGACATGTGAGCCCACCGAGCTGCTTGTGTGGCGGTACTGCCTGAGCGCGCGTCCAAGCGCCCGATCGCCCGGGTGGGCACCCGTCAGTCCGTCCCCACAGCTGCGGCCCCGCCGTGGAGGGCAGAGTGTCGGTGTGCGTGTGACTCTGAGTGACAGGCACATGCCCCGACACCCTGCAGGTATACCTCAGCTCAGTTACACTGATCTTTCCATATGCAGGCACCCCAGTGCTGTGTTTCAGTGCCCCCCCCCCCGCCCGTCCCGGGACAATGTCACAGAGTCAATCCTCCTCCTGTCTATACTGTGAGGAGATGCTCTCTGAGACAGAGCCAGAATGAGTCGCTGTCACTGACCGTGGGTCATTGTTGGACACACTGATAATAGGTCTGCCTGCTTTAGATAGGGTGCTGTACACACAGGAAATTGCATATAAAGCACAGCTCCACAATTTAGTCATTATATATAGCATATAATTTATTACTGATTAAGATTTATTTCTTGGCTGGGGGGTGCAATGTACATGTGCGACCAGTGGGGGGCAGTGTTTGTGCTTGGCTGCATCTGTGAACGCTGAGGTTGATTCAAACCCGGAGTGACAGGCAGCTTTCGCTTGCAGGCCATCATCCCTCATCCACAGGCTTACAACACAGAGTTTTCCAGCAAAATCACAAGGGCTGACATTTCGGTCATTTTGCCTTTCTGTTTTCTGGGGTCCATTTCTGGCTCGGGGAGGGTTGGGGGTATTTTTACAACTGCAGCCATGGGGACAAGAGATGACTCATCTGTTTTGTATAGTGGCAAC
Organism: Megalops cyprinoides; assembly: GCF_013368585.1. Taxonomy (NCBI): domain Eukaryota; kingdom Metazoa; phylum Chordata; class Actinopteri; order Elopiformes; family Megalopidae; genus Megalops; species Megalops cyprinoides. Next base: position 32,323,943 of record NC_050596.1, on the reverse strand, counting down.
AAACAATGCCTATTAAATGTTTTATATCCTGCAGTACCTTCACTGAATTCTGTTGTAAATTTTCCAACATGAGGCTGCCACAACAGTTTGGATAAAGAGGATTGCCGTTTGTTTACTAAATGCTGAGACTGTCCTATATCCGTGAGGATAAGACTGCCCCTGTGCTCCTTCTTCAAGGTTCCTCCGGATGCCTGAAACCAATAAAGGGAAACCCTCTTTTCCCCCCTCTGTGATGGGGGGCGTGGGGGTTACACGGCAGTGGAGACGTCTGCTCCCTGCTACTGTTCATTGCACAGCTGATGCTGATTGCTAATCAGCCCAGGTGTTACCTGTGGGTGTCGTTAGACCTGCTATAAAAGAACAGACTTTAGAGCGTTTTTAGAGAGAGAAGTACGTCTTGCGTGCCACCACTGTGGCAGATTCCACACAGGAATGTACCCAGCACTTTGCTTGCAAACTTGCTTGCACTGTTATGTTTAATGCTGCAGAATAACTGCTACCCTAGTAGGTGAATGTAAAACAGCAAAAGCTTGTAAATGACGTGTTCTGGTCCTGGCAGTGGAGAGGAGCTGCTCTGTGGTTTGGTCTCTAACAGCACTGACTCTGCTCCACATGCTCTGGGAAACATCAGGTATTCATCACTTCCTCTACTCTGGAGATGAAGGTAAGCCTCTTTCCCGCCCTCATCTCCCAATACCAAGCAATGTAAAAATATTCACACCATGCAGCTTCTTCCAGTTGTCTCCCCAATCCGTTTCTTTGAAGGAAGAGGAATGACTCCTCTGTATATGCAGATGTCTAGAAGTGTGCTCCTACTGCCCCCCCCCATCCTCAGAGTTTTGTCCATGATTCTTTTAATACTCCCTTTAATACCTCCCTGACACAAAATGAATGGAATCGAATCTGATGTGCTAACAGGTTGAATTTATCAACATATGAAGGCATGAACAGGATGTTGTAGGTTTAGGTTGTAAACCAGTTAAAAGGATGGGGTGAGAACATACATCCACGGTTTGAAAATGGCATCATAATCTGTGGGGCTTCTGAGTGGTTCAGACAGTAAAAGCACTTGTTCCAAGCATAGCTCGGGTTCAGAACCAGCTGTGTCATTACCTAACAATGACTGGGAGCCCACATCGGCAGAACAAACTGGGGACGAAAGGTCAGCCAGGGTCCACTCATCACAGGGAGTAGCAACAGGAGCCCCTGGAGTGCATCAAGAGTATGCACCAATCCTCTGGCAGGGTTTGCCTCCTGGTGCATTGTGGGACTTGTAGTGTGAAAAGTAATTGCAATAGGTATGTCTGTGTAATGGACGATTATGTGTGCCTACCATTGCGCTAAAGTTATCACATTCCCACCAAGACATAAAGCAATTCTGAAAGTCGACAGCTCAGGTATCAGTCTTTCATTCTTTTATTTTAGTCATTTTCAAACTCTGTCCCATTTATTCCGAACAAATGTGACTCTTGGAAACAACTGATGAAAGATAAGCTCAAGCTGAAGTCCTTAAAATAATTATGTAAGCACACAAACAGGGAAAATCAATCCAAGTGGGATATAATTTTCAAGGATTGTTTACACATCTGATAGCTTAAAGCTCATTTAACATTTAGCTACTTTCCACCACCTTCCACATTACTTTCCAGCTACATTTTACCGGATACATTTTACAGACACTGAGGAGCCAGCGTCCATCTGGCAAACGGACTGACAGGTATGGTAATGTCGGTCTGTGTTCCTGTCAGTTTCTCAGCCAGCACCAGCCCAAACGTACAGATCGCTCAGACCTGGCACTCAACAGGGCTGCAGCCAGGCCTGTGCTGGAACTCAATGAGTGCAGCTACACCACTCACCCCATACTACCTGTGCCATCTCCAGCAGCACAAAAGTGCTCGTTTTTACAGTGTCTGTATTTGTATCAGAGGAGGTTTAAACCACCCCAGCCTCATGAAAGAAGGATGGGCCTATGAGGAGACAGCATGTGTGCCATGCACATTCTCACAGAACCACACACACCCATCAGAACTGAGCAATCTATCAGCATCTACTGAAACTCACAAGAACTCGTCTGTTCAGATTGACCTGAATTCCCACAGCTTGGGCACATCCTTCAACCGTTTCACCCAATACCTGATCACTCCAACATGGAATGATCTGATGTATGAATGTTTCTCTTACAGATTGCCAAACCTTGTGTTCACATAATGACCAATAATTCTGCCTGGGGAATGGGCGCACTGAAGGTAAGCTTCCTCTTACAAATCAACACCAGGCTCAACATGCAAATTTGGAATGATGTTAGTATGATGCTCTTAAGGATAATTACAAGGCACTATGTTTACACTAAAGCACTTATGTAATTATAAACAATTATGTTGCATGCCTGCATTTTAGTGCTGTTTCTCAGCTTGGTGCTCCAATCATCGTGTTGCTGGCTGGTTGTATCTGTAGTCTCATTGGGCTGTGACATGCATTTCCTGCATCTCCCCATGAGAGTCTCATAAGTCACTCTGCATTAAAGCGAAAATAAAGTAGCCAATAAGGAATAAGAATAGTAATGATAATGATGACATAACAAGTGACAATAATACTGATAATGACAATACATAAAATAATATTAGCAATAATGAGCAGTCATCATTATTATCATTATCATCATCATTAATATTATGCAGAGACATTCTTCCAGAGTGAATCCTTCAAGAGGTCTGGGGGGAAATGCGTTTAGAAAAAAAATGGCAGATGGCCCTGTTGGAAAATGAACAAAAAAAAAAACACATTTCCTGTGTCAGAGCAGCATCTTACGGTTAGGGCACTTTGCTTCTATAAATGAAACCATTCCAGGAAGAGTCACTGCACTGTGGCCAGAGCGGTTTCTCCAGCTGTATCACTGATTACTGAGGAGTCCCTGCACTGTGGTCAGAGCGGTTTCACCAGCAGTATCACTGATTACTGAGGAGTCCCTGCACTGTGGTCAGAGCGGTTTCACCAGCAGTATCACTGATTACTGAGGAGTCCCTGCACTGTGGCCAGAGCGGTTTCTCCAGCAGTATAACTGTGGTCAGAGCGGTTTCACCAGCAGTATCACTGTGGTCAGAGCGGTTTCACCAGCAGTATCACTGTGGCCAGAGCGGTTTCACCAGCAGTGTCACTGATTGTGTGCAGTGTAGGGCACCACCGATTGGAGAAGGATTAATTTACACTCTGAAGGGGATTTATCTAATAAACCAGTTTTCTTTCATTCTGCCATGCAAAGTACATTAATCAAATGGAGTTCATAATTATTAGATATCTGTGTTGTAAATGAGTTCTGCATCAGCAGTGACTGCTCCCTCTCGGGGGACCTCCCTGAATGCTCGTCCAATCAGATTCTGCTGCCTGCTGTCCCCACACACTGCCATCTAATGAAAGCTGGATGCATCCAATGCTTCATATAGTCGCGCTAAGCATGCTTAAGCAGAAATGGTACTGAACCAAACATCCATTCCCGAAATGCAGAGTGCCTGTCTTCGGTGTGCTGCCTGCCCATAAATTAATAACAATCATATGACATACACTACCACTAATAGGAATAGGAATACAGCTAAATTTGCAGTATAATACATCTGTAAACATTGGCTATATAGAAAGATAGCAAATGCACTCAGGAAAAACATGAAATCAATGTCCTCTATTGCAAGGGAGCCACCAGCATTTAGATAAAAATTGCAGGAGTTTGCTCAGATTGTACCGTCTTATTTGGTGTTACAAACAGAGGTTGTGACCTATGGGAAGGAGGGGCTCAAGCATTAACCTGTTGGTTGTGGGGTCAAATCCCACAAAAGTAGCTTCTGAAGGATTGCTGTATAGAGTGTTGTGGCTGTCATTTAGACAAAGGCTCTTCTGCATGACTTCAATAATGCCTTGACTGAATGCTGACCTGATGTCTGTGAGGTTATAGGTTCAAAGCTCACTGTGCAAAAAGGCAAATGGATGACATAGAATAGAATAGAATAGACTTTATCGTCATTGCACGGTGGGGGTGCAACAAAATTTTAAGAAGGCATGACAATATAAGTTAAAATAGGATATGGAATAGTATATAGATGATAATAGGATCTGTCTGTGACAAGAGCCACAGACATCTTTAGGGCAGTGACCAGAGACTGTAAGACTCTTCATGTATGTGAGCAAAGACATGCCTCTTCAGATGTAAAATTGCTGCTAGTCTGCCAATGCTGGATGTGGGTTTGTATGGGCGTTAACATTCCAAACCTCTGACCCAGCTTGCATGGTGTGCAGGTACACCGCTGTCTATTTTGAGGTTGGACGCTGATCAGTCACGACACGGTTGCCTACACAGAGATTTCCAGTATCCGGAGGGCTTGGAGCACAAGTGGTTCCCACCGGCAGCATGGTTCTGACTGCTTCACCAATCAGATCAGTTCACTGATCCGCTCAGAATGGGGGAAATCTTTTATTTTTTCAGTGAGTGCTCTTTGCACAAGGGATTCATACTGATATTTATGACCACTCCCTTAAGACTTAATATTCTAAATGCCTTTGCTGATTATTGTTAATACCATTAGTGGCATGCAATACAAGTCAGCCACCCTATCATAAATCCAGCTGATGTGTTTCGTGTGCCAAAGCTCTCCTTTGCAGGAGAGGGAGTGACATATGCTGTCTAACGTCCTCTGAGTCGCACTGATTGCCCCCTTATTGATCCTACAGCTTATTGTGAGTCACAAGGCTTTGAGGTTCTGAGAACATGTTAAAATCAGGTATCATTTAATGTCTAACGCTGAACCAGCTGATAAACTTCAGCCAGGTTCGGTGCCAGGAGAAAATAAAGACGGGTGTAATTGCAATCCATATCATATCTCATATTTTAAAAAAATTATAAATACTATGTAGACATCGGGATACAAGGAGACAACTGGGGGTATACAAGGAGACAACTGGGGGTGCACTGAGGTCCATCTGTGGGTGCCCCCCCACAGCACCTGCCCTGACTTCAGCTGGTAAAGAGAAATAGTCAGATACCAGTAGACTTGCTTTACTCATTGTTCATGAATGCTAAATTCTCCAAACTATTTTACAGCACAAAAATACATCAAACATGTTCTTACAATATTGGACACATTCTATTTGTGTAACACCACTTCTTCAGTGCACAATCAATAATAATTGCCCCCTGTTTGGAAGCCAACCAACAATGTGTCCAAAGAGCGTACTACGCACTGCATCTATAACTGCCAGCAGCCTCGCGGTTAGGAATGAGGCAGCAGGGCCGAACGCAGCCGGCCATCGTGAGTTACGCCCAGTTTTCTCCTTTTTCAGGCCGCCGTCTGACACGCACCGGGGGGTCATTCGAGGAGCAAGGGCTTTTTCCTTTCAAATTGCTCGTATAATCGCTCATTGTCTGTCCTCCTGAAAGCAGGAGACTGTAAGCGATAGCGGGGGAGTTTGAGTTACCCCCCTTGGAGGGTCGGGAAGGCAGAGGCGGTTTCGTTTTCAGTTTTAAGCTCCTTTTCCATGAATATCATGTGTCCGGCGGCAGATGCTGGAAATGAGGCCAGCGTTTTGCGCAGGGGTTTGCTGCCGGCCGAGGCTCCCTGATGAGAGGGGTAAAAAAGCACGGTTGCACTGCCACCTTAGCCTTGGTCAGGGCGCTTAACCCGCATTGTCCCAGCGCACGCCCGGCTGTATGAATGGATAACGTGTTCAGATTGTGAGGTTGTAAGTCACTCTGGATGACGGCATCTGCTAAGCAATTGTAATAACAGAGGAAATGTCACTTATCTGCCACTTCTGCCAATGGCTGTTCCGCTGAGAGGATGTCTGATTGGGGTCAACTGTTTGACGCCAGTTTGAGACACCTGCATGGAGGAAGCGTAGAGGCAACACCTGCTGTACCCACCATGAGTCTAACATGACCGCAAACAGAGCAGAATACAGCACCGTTTGCCAAAGGCTACGTTATAAAGGGAACCGCTGTCATACGGCTACACGCAACTGGCGTACTAAGATTGTACTAAGGGTGAGTGAAGGTATTTTTTGTTTTCAGTTTCAACATTCTATAGTTTTGATTCTGACCCATGGGCCAACGGAAATGCACAGCGAGTTGCTGAAGACTGTGCTTTTGATTTCAGATATACACTATGCTGATTAGATGCACTGAAGCATAACTTCCACTAGAGGGCTGCATTAACCTGTCATATTTACATATCATACATATGTGCCCCCCCATTCAAGCATTCTTTCAGTATGGTACCAAAGAGAGGTTAAATGCTATTGTGTTGGTTTATAAATTCACAAAACTGTCCAATGGAGAATTAAACAGAAGTAAACCGGCACCTGACATACATACAGCATATTAACACAGAAACAGGAAAAAAAAATCTGCTAATATTTTATTTACTAGTAAATCTAGTAAGCAAACTGAAATTAATCACAAAGGCCTGCTTCGAAGTCTTTCAGAAGGGGGAAATGAGGGGAGGGGGGGTTATGAGAGGAGTAGGGAACTTTATGGGTTCTCCTCTTAGGTTGCTTGGAATGAGCTGGTGTCATTATGAATGACAGCATAATCTCTGGGAGCTTATCTTTCATTCATTTTCAAAGATGTTTACGCAATAGTGGTTTCACAGCTGTTTCAAACTGTAAATCAGAAACAGCAGAACAACCCCATATGTGACGAGCAGCCCAAAATCCACCGTCATGAACACCAAAGCAGCGTTCCTGTGGAGCCTCCGCGTTTCCGCGGCGACGGCCAATCCCAGCGCCCGACCGCCGCCCTCCCATTTCTGCCTGGCCTTGCTATCTGCTGCTGTGCTGCTGCATGCAGACCCCCCCACCCCCACCCCCACCCCCGGCCCTGCACTCCGCACTGCCCGGCATACGCCGTCCGGTCCATGCCACACAAACACCTTCCTGAGCGCTGGGCAGTGTGGGGTGTCTCCTTATGGGAGAGCAGCTTACACTAACTGAGTTTTAGTACTAAGAAATGAATTAAATAGCTGATTCCTGAACTTATCTGGCATACACTTCTATCCAGAGTGGTTTATGAGGCTTATACTGTGTGATACCATTAAATTTGTATCGCAGGGGGCACCAAAACTTAACAGTAACATGCAGAATTGCAGTAACTGGGCATAGAGGTTAAAAACAGTGCTAAAATACTACATAATGATAACAGCCGAGTGCCAAACAATTATCTTTAAGAGCCACATAATTGCTTCATACTAAAGTATGATCTTACAGAGAGGCTAACACTTATCTATAAAATACAAAATTACCGAAAGTTACAGTGTTTACATAATGGCAAACAATGATTCACAAGGGCAAGGTTAACTTGCATTGATTATCTGAAAGGGTTAGGATAAACTATATTGGAATTCGTTGATGGAATAGGCAGTCATATTTTGGGTATTGTGTGTAAGACAGTTCTGCATTCTTGGAACTAGGTCTGAAAAGGGTATATATTTAGTTGGTGATGGTGAGTGATTCTGCAGTGTTCTGATCCATTACAGGTTCATTGCTCCACTGAGTGGTCAATGAAAAGAAGTGGGGAGTCTGGGATGCGTGCAGCTTAACCCTTGGTGCTGTGTACGATGATTAAAAGGTATGTCACCCGAAAACCAGAACTCTGTATTAGCGATGCATCAGCCAGATAGTTGGTGAGCTAACTCGTTATGTTGTACTAACTTAAAAATTTAAAACTTAAAACTAAACTTAAACACCTCAAAAAATTGATGCATTGTTTCTCGACTTAGGAACAGACCGTGTGAAAAATCAACTGCCACAGCCCCAAAAGTCATCAGTCATCACTATTTAAAGTGATGTAGTTTCTAGCTACATCTAACCAGTCTTTCACAAATGTGTTTCTCTGATTCGAACACCAAGCCAATGCTTCCAAAATGCAAAGAAAGTTAGCTAATTAGCCAGCTAGCTAGATTAACATGCAATGGCTCCAAATAACTTTGATTCAGCTTTTGATCTATTGTAATTCTGACCTAGGAATTTGGCTGTAATTCAACTGGATTGTAATTCAACAGATAATACAATGGTAGTGACTCATAGGACATTTTTTTCTTTTTGGCAGTTGACGTCTTCCCAAAGTGATTTTTTTCCCAAATTCTAAAGCTCTCTCTTGCGTTTTTGATCGACAGTAAAACTGTCCAAACCCTTGCTTGTCCTCATTTGCATAACATTAAGCTGATTCATTAAATAAAATCAAACACTAAAAATGCCACCTGCTCACCTGTGTTGGTAAATGCATCCAACAGTTAATGGTGTTTCTTATAGTCTTGGCACAAACGACTTTGTCATGTATTTTATCAAGAGAATTTTGATGACAATGGTTTTGCAAAGTGGTTGTCAATTTTAATTTACATCCCAATGCATTTTTGCCCCATTATAAAGCTCCGATCTTATAGCGCCTAGATGCGTGTGCTCAGAATGATGGCTGCTTTGGCTTCTACCTCAGAGGAAAGGAGAGCTGATACAGGAGGAGTCAGTACCCTGTCTGAATGTCCCATCAGCTCTGAACAGAGAAGATAATTAGGCAGCACTCACAAAGACATAAGATACTCTCACCTAAACCAGAAGACCATTTTAGATTCTTGTCAGGCGTTGGATCTTGAATTAAAGTCTCCTATACTCTAAATACTAAAGTCCTATATACTAAAGTCTCCTATACTGCAACTATGCTGTGCCAAAATTAACCAAAGCAGCTAGCATATTCCATGTCCATACATGGCTTCATTTCCTTTACATTCTGTACTTTGATTGGTTATTGTCACCCATTTCACTCAATAAACATGATATAATTCGCTAATATCGACTAGCATCACTGTTATGGATTGGCCACTAATAATGCTGTGTTTTTAACAGGTCAATGAGTGGGTACTGGATATGTCAATGAACAGCTCCCATGTCTTTAAAATGTGTAGTTTATCAATTTCTTATTATAGCATCACTGAAATTATCGATTTATATCCCAGTCTTCTTTGTGCTACCAGTAAATCTCTCCTTAATCAACCATAATGTAAATATTTTAATAATTGTAGAAATATTATATATAATATATACTATTATATATTAAATAAAAATATGCATAGTGCAACTGCCCTTTTCAGTCAAAGTTGCTGCAAAACGTGGATTAACCTGGTGCCAGGTAAACTCAGCAAAGTCCACCTGTCCATTCCATGACCACCTCAGCGTCTCCCACTGGTTTCAAGTTTAAGAAGCACAGCCTGCAGGTAATTTCACAGAGCTCACTTTCCTGCAACCATCAACACACTCTCTCCTGCACTGAGATCACCAGAAATCACATTCCTGCATCTCTGTTCACTTTCCCGCACCCATCAACACACTCTCTCCTGCACTGAGATCACCAGAAATCACATTCCTGCATCTCTGTTACCCCGTCTAGGTATATCCCATAAACCTTGCCTTTTTTAGCACAATAATATTACAGTAAATCTCATAGTTTGACACCAATTGATGTTGACATTTTGATTATTTCAAACCAAGTGCCATAATAATCAGTAAATACTGTTGCTACTGTTAATATTATCTCAACATTAATTATTTTCTACTTTCCAGGTAGCTAAATTACAGTTTAAGTTTGGATGGACTTATCCAGATTTCCTTAATTAAATGATTGTGCATGAGACTAGTTTTGTACTAAATTATGTTTTACTTTATGTAATTATGTATTACTACTGTTTTCTTTGCACACAATTTATGCATGGCCAAGAAATTAAAATTGCTCCCAGTGCTTTGAACAGTAACTCATGCCCATCACGTCTTATACTGAACTAGGCCTATATATATTTGGTTTTACAATATTAACAGTTATACACAGTGCAGAAAAAGGGTACCGTGTCCAGAGGACATTTTCTGCAAATACTTCAACTTTCTCTGTGGAACTGGAATTATTGGAATTACATTTATTTTTGTTGTTATCACCGTCATTGTTATTCTCTCCTAAACAGATGAAACAACAGCAATAGCATTCACAAATAGCAGCTACTTCTGAATTTATGATACCCTACTGGGACATCATAACAGCAGGCGTGAGTAGACAGATTTCTGATGGATGAGAGGAAGTGCTATTAACGCTCAGGGAAACCACTGTCTGAACAGTGAGCAAACACCATCTGAACAATAAATCAGAATATGCAGGCGGTGCGGATTCCCCTCCTGACGCTGCGTCACCTGTCCGGTCGCCCCGGGGTCAGGCGAGGACATGTTGCCGCTTCGGAACTGGATCCCTTCTGTCATCCGCGCAGATCATGCTGTAAGCGTATATCCTGGGCTAATTTAGGCCCGCTTCAACACCTAATACAATTGAGTGTCCGCTGACAAATGGGACACTGTCACCCCCGGAAAACCGGCGGCTGCAGTCAGGTGAGCGGGAGAGCTGAACAGCGCTGGTGAGGGTAACGACTCCTGCCGAAACCACGTGAGGGGAACACCACGGAACCTCTCCAGCGCAAACGATTTATTCTGTGTGCTTTGCTTTGTGTAGCAGAGGGTTTTTCCGCTTATAACAAGTACTTAATTTTTTTTGTTGTTGTTGATTTAGCGCATAAAGAACAGCGCGCAATGAAATCCTAGCAATTATGATGACCTTTCTTCCAACATAAAAGAGATTTGTATACTTCACTCTTGGAGTTTTACTTTTCAGTGATAGTTACTTGATATTAAAAATAGCTCATAAATCAACTTAATTTAGGTTATAAAGTCCAATGGAAATGGATACGTGCATTTAATAACAGTTAGATAACTTTCCATCACTGATGCCAAATGTTATCTCTTCTGGGAGGGAATTACCATCATGTAATAACCCAAACGCAGATTTAATTACATTTTCATGGCAACACTCAGGTTGACTTCACATGGGCAGCTAAAATTAAACATCAGTAATAGAAATACAGCCACTGTAGCTCCTACCTGTAAATCAATGTGGACTCTCAACACGTTTTTGCCATTTACAAGCAAACAATACCTCTCAGTCATTTTAACACTTATTATTCTGTAAAAAAAACGTGTAGGGTTGTGGCAGATCAGATTTAACGTCCATTTATGGAATCATACACAAACAGATCATGCGAGGACGGCTGTAGGCATGTAAACGTCTACCGTACTAAACCGATTCTCTATTAAAAGCTTAGTTGCTGTTATTGGGGGCTATAAAACGTGAGAAGTGATTGTGTATGCGCGCTTGCGCTGAGAATCACTTTAGAGTTTGAACAGCTCTCAGAGGGTCATGTTGCCCTGCCCGTCTTTTACAGCCTTTCGTATTCCCTTGATTGTAGCGAGCTTGTCTGCGTCTTCAAAGAAGCTTAGTGGGGTGAAATAGCTCAGACCAGGCCCTCTGTCTTGACAGGCTCTCACAGATCCAGGCGCGCTCTGAGGGTCGCTTCTCACCAACGTCTGTGTTTACATTGCAAGCGCGACGTTATCACACTGAATCAGCGATGCGTAAATCTCAGTCTCGCTGCGCCGATGACAAGGGCAAGCTGTCATCAGCGGCACTGATGACCGATTCTGAGATTTGGGGAAAAGAAAAGGAACGGTCCCCACGTGCGCGATCTGAGACTGAATGTGAAGTCAGGCCAGCTGGATGCGGAGAGATGGGAATGTGTTAAACTACGGGACGGCCTTCGCATTGAGAAAATCAGGAGAGGATCCAGACGGAAAGGCTGGTTTCCATGGTTACATCAAATCACGCTGGCTGGAGCATAGATGAGGGAATCAGTCCGTTGAGCGCTGCCAGTGGTTTAACAACAGCGGGTAACGGACTGGTTCTCTGGCCCTTCTCAGAGAGAATCGCAAAGTTAGCGCATTAATATACGCTATCCTTCTTCCATATCAATCATTTCGCCTTAAAAAAAGGCACCACCCCCACCCAAAAAAGCGTTTCAGCGGCCCCGTCATTTCTGTCGCATCTGACATTTAAATAGGGCCCCGTGAGATTAAACACTGTGTATCAACGATGCGACAGAGAGAACTGACCAAACGCCGGTTTACTTTCCCCGCCCTCCGCACAGGAGCGCCTGGCGTTCCATAAATAGATTCGGTATACTGAGCAGGAAGAGCCTTTAAGCGGTGCCGAAATGGCAGACAGCACAAGTTGTCTGGCATTGCTTGCATGATTGAAATCTTCCTCAGTAGAAAAAATGAGTGCATTTCTCAGTTAACCGTGAAAGCCGTAGGCCTCCTCAGCGGTTAGTTAAGCAGGCATAAGCGTTTTCCACAGCTCTTGTACAGTACACTATGAGGGTGAGCTCAGGTGATCGCATGTAGTCCTTATTAAGTAAAAACTCAGAGGACTCTCAACAGGATTAATTTGTTTCACGGTGGCAGCATATTCTTTCATGGTTTTATGCTAATTAATAGTATTCAATACACATTTTAAAACAAACACGCGCATTTACCCCCTTGTTTACTGTATTCCATTGTATGTTCCATTGCGCTTTGATTCTGCAGAATTGCCGAGAGTTCAGTATGGCAAACGCCAGCATGACGAGCTCACTCCGTAAATGCACCGAGGTGCTCGGCAAACACTAAAATGACTATTTTGTGATCTAACCGATATTTTTCCGCCCATCTCACAGTGGTAAAAGCATCCACGTTTAGCTCATCCGCATCCAGACTGACATGATGGGTTTTAAATGTGAGTTTCAAATACCCTGCACTCTACCCCCGACAAATTGATAGCAAAAGAAATGTGTGACGCCAGGCAGAGCGTGCCGGTGTCAAACAAACCCACTGCGGCTTATCGCTCGAAATTGTCTGCTCCCACAATATTGCACTGTCAGACCGCGCGTCTCCTGAATATTTATCTGTTTAACCGTGAAACGCTTTTAACTCCTATCCGGTAACACTTCCTAACCGTCGCAAATCGATTCATATGAGAGCACATTAATCTAAATTGAGTTTGATGTGCTGTCAGCGACCGGCCAGAGCACTTGCATATGCTTCCGAGCGGCGCGCTTCGCTGGCGTGCCAGTCTTGGCCAGGTGCCAGCGTTGGAGCCAGTAACGTGTGGTCTCTAACGCCAGTTCCGACAGACAAAGCGAGGGGTTCGGTGTCGGAGGACCCCAGGGCGGCGCTTCCGTTGAGACGCGCCATTGAAGCCGCGGCTTGTTAAATAGGACGATGTGGGACACGGGGCTGAAACAGCGGCTTCACGGAGGAGTGACGCCCGTGTCTTAGTGCTACGCGGTAGCCTGTCGCTTACCACGCACGTCCGTGCCACGCTGCGCTTTCAGGAACAGTACTCCCGTAAGGTACGATGCGCGGAGGCAGCACGGCAAGGTGCAAATGGCCTACCAAACGAGTGGAGAAGTGTGAGGAACAGGAGATGACTGTGACAATCAGCAATCCCTTCATGAGCAAGGAGTTTTTCATCAGGAGAGCCCAGCCTAGGTCTGTCCCACGCTCACATTGTGCTATCCCGATGTAGCAGCAGATCGACTATCGGGCCTATTTGGGCATGACAATCAATTCACCTATTGTTTTCAGTCGGAATGAGAGAGCGTTTCTGCGATAAGTGTTCATTTCACACAGCGGGGATTCATTACCGCGGCTGAGAGTTTCAGAGCTGTAATAGATTGGTTTGCGGAAATGATGTAGCGCTCCGCCAGAGGGCTGGAACCCAGGGAGTTTCTCTAAGTCACGAAGATAAACTCAGCTGATGGGAGGCCCCTGCTCAGTGAAGGTTTCTTTTGTTCCGTTTTGGGCAGATGGTTTTGTGTGTGTGTGTGTGTGTGAGAGAGAGAGAGAGAGAGAGAGACAGAGAGAGAATCTGGGGTAAGTGCAGCACTTTGCGCTCCTCGCTGGTGGATTATTTTAGAGATGGGATGGTAATGGTATGGGTAGGAGTAAGCTCTCTCTGCCGCGCTGCTTTTGACAACACCGAGGAGGGCGGCCCTAACAGTGAAGCCTATGTGGGGGAGAGAAAGAGAGAGAGAGAGAGAGCGAGAGAGAGAGAGCGAGCAGGCCCCTACAGAGAGCACAAATACATGGCCTTGCCGTGAGACGTGGATTAGAGACTGCATTCTGGCTGCAGTTTCCAAATCACTCCACACACTGACAGATTATGCCGGAAATGAATGGGCAGAGACAGGGCTACTGTGTTTACTGATTTGAAGATGATCAAGCGTCCCTCTCTGTAAAGACGCCAAAAGCATTCCATCCTGTGTGAAAGAAGAAATGTGTCAAGTAATAATGAGTAACTTTGTGAGAAATGTAAATTGACATAAAACCTGACATTTTTCATTTATTCCAGTTGAATAAATATGTAAATGTTTCTTTGGATTTTTGTTAGAGTTCCGACAATGCAAAAAGAGGACATTTTTAATTTTTTTTTTATTTATGAACAACTTTCTGCATTCCTTTTTATTAGCCTTAGTGCTTCATGTTTACAATGGACACATCCCAAAAGATGATTTTTGCCTCTTGAACCTGGACAGCCACTATTGACCTCGGCGGAATGGCTATGATGTAATCACATTCCACTTGTCCCCTGTCCCTCCAAGCTGTCAGTGACAAAAGCTTTTCAATGCAAGCTTTAATAACCTGTGTATTTCTGGAAGGCCAGGCGATTATTTGACTGATTCTACTGAATTACTGTTTCAAGCTAAGCTTTGTATTAAATTCTACAGTATACTGCGATTTACTTTGTGGCCTAACTTGACATTGCAACTGCTTGGTGTGTATAGGTTTTTTGGAAGGTGCAGAGCTGTGTAAACCTGCAAGTGCAGGCACCCACACACACACACACACACACACACACACTCTGTCTCAAATAATCAAGCAATCAACCCTGTATATTCACATATATTCACTGGGCCATAAATATTGTTTCTGCCAATTCAGAAATATAGTGCGTCCCTGTCAGTTTGTCAGGCAAAAGGTTACTCATACTAACAAAATAATGAAAGAAAACTGTTCTCTCAGATACTCTAGTCTACACTATCAAAGTGCTGCCATTCACACTTTGTTTTCAGTGCATTCAGAGATGTTTGTTGCGAAATCTGCTCACATTCTCTTGTTCTACATATGAACTGTATTGAACCTATGGCAAATAAATGTCTTTAAACAAGTGCTGCTCAAACCTGTTACCTGTTAGCTCCCATTATTTTCTCCCATGGAAAGGGAAATGCACCAATAGCAAAATGCAAAAGCTCTACAAACTATTCAAGAGTACTATGTGTTGGAGATCATGGATTTGTGATGTAGGTATCTGCCTTGTAAAAGAAGCACTTAGTTTGTAATCCTCCAATTTAATTGGGGACACCTCCACCATGTGACATCATACCAAGCCCAGATGATTGGATCAGCTGTTTGAGGCAACCAGATTCAGAGAGGGGTGGGGTGCGCTGACCTTTCACCCAAACCTTTTGACTCATCAGTTACATTGAGACCCCCAGGATTAATCTCTTAAGGACCAGTCAATTCATGTAACTCTTTTCATTGCCTGGGGTGAGAACATATCTGGATTAGCACATCATTAACATGTGTTAATTTCTATAGCAACCACTGAACTAATTTTGACCCTCAAATTTCATGCCCTCCACATTCTGTTGTCAGTGTTATGGATGTGATTGAGTTTATAGGTGAGTCACTGTGTTACTTTTCCCAGCATTCTCTCTGAGTGAAGGGATACAGAGACTCTCTGCCCAGGGTTTCATCTTGGAAACTTTCTCCTGTAGTCACAGACAACACAGGCCGTAATTCAAAACTGTTGGTACACACTTTAAAAGGCCTAAACTGAGGTCCATCGAAAGGGATGATATCAACATCAGATATCTCCTCCGTCTGTGAGAAACAGTGACTGTATTGTTCCTCCTGGTTGCGTTCGCGGTAACAGATGGGCTAACAGATGGAGTGTCCTCTCTGGCTCCATGGCATGGGCTTTTCTGGGGAGGCAACAGAGTGTGACTCCCCTGTAGCTGGAAGTCACCCTCTGCTCTCCCTCCTCGAAGGTGGGGAATACCAGCCCCTCACGCCCCTCCAGGTGGCTCGTGCTCACCTGTCACCTGTCACACAGGATCAAAGGGCCGTGCCATCCCAGGAGACGGCAGTGGCGATGTCTCACTGCCCTACTGCCTCACAGGCCCTTGAGAATCAGTCCCACTTTCGCAGCAGTGATAGATTGAGTCAACCCCCCCCCCGGGTGTCTCAGGGTTTTGGGGAGCTTCTCGGTGCTCCTCCCACTCCTTAGCTTTTCTTCTCCATGGAAATCACAGTTTCATCACCGCGGCGGAGAACAGCAAGGGTAGCTCCTGCACAGCCCCTCTTGTGATGTCTGATGGTGCTGGAACACCTCATTGGCTATCTGTCAATCCTCTTCCAAAGCCTCTCCCAAACTCCTCAGCCCAAATTTATGGTGCTGGAACACCTCATTGGCTATCTGTCATTCCTCTTCCAAAGCCTCTCCCAAACTCCTCAGCCCAAATTTCTGGGCAGGGGCTATGGCTGCTGTAACTATTTTGGTCAGCCGGCATGTTTTAGCCAGATGAGGAGAGCAGGTGGGATGTGAGTGACCCAGGGGGCTCCAGGGGTCGTTTTCTGTAGCTCCTTCCATGTTTGTTTCCCATTCAAGCTAATTCTCCAAAATCTCACCCAACGTGCCAAAGAAGTTCATCCACAGAGAGGATCTGATCTCCTTCCACACCGAGTCCTTAAGCAGACACTTCCAGCCACTGCACACTGACTGTTTGGGCCTCCCTGGTCTCTCCGGCTGCCTTTGCACCTGTCTCCAGTTTTCATGGGCAAGATTTCAACAAGCAGCCAAGCAAGAAGTAAGAACAGCATCCGTTTTGGGAGCTAGACAGTGGCTTCTCTGTTATTCAGGCAGCATGTTTACCTACCTGCCTCATGCAGACATGATGTCCAAAGTACACTCAGGTAGTTCCACTTTTGAGGGTGGTGTTAGGATCAGTGCCTCCAGACCAGATCTCATGCACGATCTCCAGGTGAAGGTGAGAACAATCCATTATTTAGCACAGGTGACGCTGCGCCAATCCTCTGGCTGACTTCACTCCTTTACCTGCCATCAAAGTACTTTGTCTCCTCCGAGGCGTTTAAGGATTAAGGATTGGCACAACATCACCGGAGTTACAGGTGCTGTACCAGTCTGTGCTGGAGAAGCAAAAGCTGGCAGGGGAGGGGGGTGAAATCTGTTGGGGTGGGGGGGGGGGGGGGGGGGGGGGGGGGCTGTCTGCTCAGATATGCTGCCACTTTGACTCTCAGCAGGTACTGTACAGTAATGTACATACTGGAAATGAATGGATGAATGAATGCAATGGATGAATGTAAATCTGTATGTAGAATATCTCTCCGAGATAAGAACATCTCTCTGAAACATGGCTTCCAAAGTGTCTCACAGAGAAAACGGTTCTTTGTGCCGGGACAGCTGATGCTTTAAGTCATGGGTGCGTGGTCTGAATTGATTTGTCCATCAGCTTGCCTTGTGTTGATGAAGAGAGTGATTGCTGCTAATTTTAATCTTGTCGGGGCAGTTTAATTAACCTGAAACTTGCAGTTTGGTTGTTTGATTAATGCAAAATCATTATGTTTACTATTGTAATCTGAAATTGAATGAAAATGCTCTTAAAGCACCGCACAGTTACATAAAAATAAACCCTTTAGTGACAAATACATAACACATTTTGGTGTGTATGACTGGGAACAGGCAGAGAAGCTCGGCATATGTACAAACCTCTTTGGCTCTGTGAATATTTCTATTCAAAACTCACAGAGACAAAGAGGTTTTAGAGGAACAGCACAATGTACTAAGGTACATTTATCCATAACAGGTCCAATTTATGTTGTGATATTGCTGGCTATCATCGCTGATGCACAGTTGAGCACACTCAGCTATTATTTCCTTTCTCACACACACGGTCTGCCTCAGCATTCTGTCCGGGTTTTAGGAGGGTTTGAGAAAATTAGCCCGAACTCTACTCTGTTTTAACAGTCACTCTTGTAATCCTAACCGACAAGCGCCAGGGGACATGTCAGAACCATAATTTATCTATTTTACTGTCAGCAGAAATACTCTGTGGATATTTCTGTTAACCACAATTTATGCAAGTTTTCTTTTCCTCATGTAGTGCATAATTGAAACTGATCTCTGCCATATCCTTGCAGCAACCAGAAAAATATTTACTTAAAACATTATACACCATGATAGAAAAGGCTTATGGTCACTGTAAATGCTTCGGTTTCATTCAGTCTCCTTAACCTTATATTAAAATGCAGTAACAACCGACAGTGATTTTGGCAGCATGAGGACATGCATCATGTCTGGTACATGCGCTGTGAATGTTAAATAATGCCTCCATGAGACCTCCAGTTTTAAAAGTCTGAATCTGAAAGTGTTACATTTTGCTAAATGGTCTTATTGATTTGTTGTATTTTGTCAGGCTTTTTTCCCTGCTTTTCTGGTATCCGCAGAATCAGGAGAAAAATCATCCAGCTATTGGTAAGTCTTGGTATTGGTAAGATACATTTACCTGTCTGTGTTTTAACAGGGAGTCTGCATGTGGTCAGTGCTTCACAAACGAATAACATTGCTGCAGTGGTTGTTACAGTTTTTACAGAGCCCTTCTCTCAGACCTGCTCCAGATGCTACCTAATGGAGGGGCACATTTTCATGTGAAAGAGCAGATGTCATTTCTCTCAGTGTCTGAAGGCGGCACAGGGGCCTGCAGGGGAGGTTTGTCTTGTTTGGAGTTTATAAACAGGGTCAGTAAATATTAGCCGATCTTCTGACATTACTCTCAGCTCCTGGGACTGTCCAAATATTCTCAGATAACAAAGGCCCTGTAAGTTAGTTATGAATGTTGTCTAATTGTATGGAGTCCAGTTTTTACATTTCCTACATCAGCTAGGATACTTTGTTCGGTATAAATGAACCAACACCAAAGATGATCTATCCATAGTACTAAGAGCAAAGGAAGCTCATCACCAGAATCCTTCAGTTCAATGACTTGGATAGCTAAAGGAACTTCCCACCCAAAGATTGAACAGAAAGAACAGAGGGGGCATAGTCACGCCAGTGATGATCTTTGGAAAGACTGGTGAATTGAATCAGCTTCATACTGAACATGGTTTTGCCAAGGCTTAACGATGATGTAAGCAGTGCATAACAGAAGCTGGTAACCTTGACTGCAACTCTGGGGGGGGGGGGGGGAATCAAAATGTGATCTGGATTTTAAAAATGGAATGTAAATTGGAGCTAAAAAGTAAAATGTAATCAGAATAAATTCTTGTTTGCTTCCTCAGCAGAATGCTATATTCAGTTTACATGGCTGATGTGTTCACTGAGCTTACAGCAGTATGCTGTGCTTGAAAGAAATGGTGTAACTTGCTGAGGGGTACGGCGGCTCACTGTGGAATCAAACCAGCAACCCCCAGGCTGTGAGCCTAGCTCCATAATGAACATGCCACCCTGAATATTCATCTGCTATCTGCTCTGTCTCTCTTCAGTTATACTTTCAGTATATTATTATTATTATTATTATTAATTATACAAGTATTCATATATTCAATTCAATATTCATAAATAAGGGTGTGGCTTTCATTCACAAATGTGTTCTGCTTTTAGTATACCTTTGAGAAAAATTGAGAAATGCAACTCCAGCATCATCTTATGAATACATAATTCATAAATGTTCTTCCATTGGCATTTCCCCCAGTGACATCCTGATCCTGGCGTTTTAAAGAGAGGCTAATTCCAACCTGTGCTGCAGTCGGAGTAATAGGATGTGTGAAGCCTAATCTCTAATTGGGCACATTGTCCAAACTGGGGAATAGATGCAGTCTGGAAATGATAAAAATAGAGGTGGCACCCCCAAAAAGATCTCCCTTTCTATTCTAACAAGGAAAAACTATTGGCCGTCCTGATTGCAGAATTTCTATCCATAAACATAATTCTGCATGTTCAGGGAGGTTATGATTATATGGGCAAGATTACATATCATATTCATTTATTTTGATAAAATATTACTGTGTGTGTGTGTCTGTGTGTATGGGTATGTGCATACGTGTGTGTGCGCACGTGTGTGTGTGTGTGCGTGTGTGTGAATATGTGCAAATGTGTGTGTGTGTGAATGTGTGCAAATGTGTGTGTGTGTATATATAGTTTTTTTCTATTGACTACATCCCGTTGAATTGATTCCCCTTAATGTACACTGAGTACTGTACACTGAGTACTGAGGGAGTGGTTGTCTTTTTTATCGGCGTTCCAGTGTTTTCTTTTATAGCCTGTTGAGAGAGCCTCTGATCAGTTTGTATTCTTTTAATCATTTTTATGTCCCTCCTTCCTCCATAAAACATATGACTCGCTTTCTCATAAACAACGATGAGTCAGCCTTGCTGTTTTGGCCCAACCATGGCATGCAATTCACATCATGTTCGCATATGAGATCAGAAACATACGCATAAATGAATGTTTAACCACGGACACTGCCATAGGTGTTGGCAAATATACATTAACACAATACGTTTCTGAGGCTTGTTTCATATACAGCCATGTGGGTCCAATTAGGGTATTGGTGCATTGCGAAGACCCTTATTAAAGATGTCACATTGTCCTGTAATTTGATTCATACTCTGGGATATTTTTGCCCTTTGCAACACTATAACGTACAGAGGAAAGATAGTTGTGCACTCAATGCTCAGACACAGTGCTTTCTGTTTGCAATACGATTACAGAAAGGGATCACATTCCCATCAGTACTAACTGAGTTAGCTCTTGCCCAGGACACCGTGATGGAAACTGTCATAATGTGCAGAGCATATTCTACTTCTCTTCAGAGCCATAATGCATTTATCAATTTCCCATACACACCCAATCATATCCCTCAGCAGATCTGGATTCAGCTCAGACCTTGCTGAGGTAATGCTGGAGCTTCTCAGGTTTTGTCTTTTTATTCGTGAGTCAGTCGTGGATGTGGGGGCTGTTGCTACTGTTACCAAACCTATTGAAATTCAGGGTTCTCATATGGAAATGTTCCCACAAGGGTCAGCTTGCATTTATTTCCATGATAAGACCTCCACGTCTGTTATGATTGAGCACTTTTCCAGTACACACACAAAAGCATGTGTATAATTATGAAATAATATAAATATTGATGTCTTAATACACACAACAAGTCACACTTGTTCTCTAATGAAAAGAATAACATTTCTGCTGCTTCCACAGGAACAGTGCATGATTTGTATAATTAGGTTTGGTAATTGCTGTTTTAAGGTCTGGATTTCAAGATGCAGACAGTGATTTGGTTTCACTCAGTAAAAGGTCCTGTCTGTGATATTCCTGGTTGTCAGCAGATCATTTTTGATTATGTTCTGGCACAGAGTAAGAATGACATGCAGAGTAGGTGGCAGCATATACCCTCATCGTGCTGATTCCACCCTGTCTCTGCAGCTCTACCAGCGTGTAACCAACAAACTGCGTTTGCTTCCTCGAGCACCTAAATACAAATGACTTCATATGTGGCATCTTGAAATGGTGAACTGGGATCAATAAAGCAAAGATTGTATCTTTTCCAGATTCTTCATATTATTTTATGGTTTCTGTCTCCCCAGAAGGAGTTTGAAACGCTTGCTTGTGCGAGAAGCCTAACCAGCAATGGTTAATGATCTACTAAGGCTAGAGAGACTCGCTGTTGGAGATCCGCGTGACTGCGCTGCACCGCTCTGCGCACCGAGGGCACCCTTTTGTTGCAGCGAGGCAGCACCAAAGCGGCAGAGTTTGTGAGAGGCGGTCACGCCATGACAAAGGCTGTCGCAAATTTCACCAGATAGCCAGTGGAAAGTCATTTGTGCGTGAACACCGCGGGTTCCAAATCCTATTTGCCTCTTTGTCTTGCGCGTTTCATTCCACTTGTTTTCTGAATGGAGCAGATGGGTGCCGGGGTCTTTGAGAAATACAGAGGCAGATGTTTCAATACTGTAAGAGAGGCTTTTCGTTCGGCGCGCGCATTTGCATTTTTACACGGCCCGACTGCTGGCCGACTGTGCAGCTCAGCCGCGAGCAGGCTGCCTATCAGGCACGTGGGACTTCATTTCATTTGAATGTAAAATCCATTGAGTACATTTAAATTATGTTGACTCAGAGGACAGGGCCGTGAACATTCATCATGATAAATCCTAACTGCCAGCCCCATAATCTGCATATTCCTTGAAAAGCAGGTCGGATGCAGTCATACATATTATAACCGCGGCATTACCGGTTCTCCCCGCTCCTTCGGTGCGTAAGAGCAATTTCAGAACCATGGACAAGTCCCCGGGCTCATAGCAACACGACACTATGAGACCGAAGCACATGACTGATGGAATCCGCCTGCCTTAAGTTTACAATCACTCTTGTGAAAAGGAGTACGTTGGCAAGGAAAATTTTAAGTCGTAAAAGGTTCATATGATTGTCTTGCGAATTGTGTAGGAAAATTACGACGGTCTCCTCGTCACTTGCGTGGATAGCGAACGTGGAAAATAAATCCACGTGCTCCAGGATGTCGTGAGCACAGCAACTGAACCGTGCTAACTGCAGCTCGCACCCTGCACATTCCGGATACAGTTTCCTCCCAAGCGATCGCGCGGAGCCTCGCTCCAACTGCCGGGGATGAGCGCCGTGCGCTAAACCTCGAGGGGTAACGTCACTCCCCCTGACAGATCCGCTTGTCTTCCATTCCCTACCTCCACATCGCTTTAGAAGACGACACGAACGCATCCATTTTTCAGCGCAATTTTGAAATGTTAATCAAACAAATTCTGACTCGACCTTTTTTCCCCCCTTCCTTTTTTCGGTGTCCGCGAGGCGTTCTTGGGCGGCTGGGTATGCACCCTGGCACGAGCGTATGTAAATAAAATAGGAGAAGGTCGCAGAAAGTGGACAGATTGCATCGAGGATGATTTGTGACAAAGGAGAAAGCATCAAGCTACAGCGGCTGTAACTTAAGGAAGGGGCTCATAGCAAAAGCGTGTTTACTCTCGGATTGAAGATATTTGTAATCATGCCTGTTCGGAGAGGTCATGTCGCACCACAAAATACGTTTCTGGGCATAATAATACGGAAATTCGAGGGACAAAGTAAGTGTTTTTTTCATTTATAGTAATGACATCATATATTGCCGTAAAGTGTTTTACCCAGCAAGACATATGTTCAGAGCTTCTCTTTCATTTTGTTTGTGCCCTAAAAGTAGGACTGAAAGCCAATTTAACGAAAACTGGGCGACTTAACATTTTCAAAGTAATTTTTAGGATGCAACTGGAAGGAATTATGAATGTTAAATGAAGTGTCTGACTACCTTTTCTTTGTGGACATGGAAATGTTATTGCAACAAACAGTGTAAGCGTCATGATATAGTTAACAGAAAATAACAGAAACAGAAAATACGAGTGGAAAAAATAAATAAAAAGAAAAAAAAATCCCAACAGGACGATTGATGAATACATTTAGTTGCATGTAGTGCGGTGCAGACGTATCACCACAGATACCTATAGTGATGCTCAACTCAAGTACTGCAATTCTTTGCTTGACATTTTTACAAATCGTAAAGGCCGTTAAAGCCCAGCAACGCTGAGACACTGATCCTTTTTCACCAAAAACGTAATGTTGAAAAAATATATGCACACGAACAATTCATATTTAGCTCTATGCATACAGACATATTGTGCACACTCATACAAAATCCAGCAGAATAGTACATACTTCCTCAGCAGAAAATGAAGTCCTTGATCTAAAATGCAGTGGACATAAGTTACTCCAGGGGTTTTAAGTCAGCATAAATATTTTGTTGTATTATTTATACCGTACAAATATTACAAAACGGTATTGATTTTTAACGCATGAGACAATGCATTGAGGCAGTTTGATTCTGAGCATTTTTATTCTATTCCGAGAGACTACTAGCTGTGTGCATCAGAGGAGGTGTTGGCTGCCTCCTTTGATGTGTATTGCTTATTAAACGTTTACATAGAAATTTTGAGCGTGTGCACACCTCAGGCCAATTAATTGTATTTTTTTCATGGGAAAGATCTTCTGTAAAGCCTCGTTGTTTGTCTTGCAGATAAGAAATTCATAATAGCCAACGCCAGAGTGCAGAACTGTGCGATCATCTACTGCAATGATGGCTTTTGCGAGATGACGGGCTTCTCCAGACCGGACGTCATGCAGAAGTCGTGCACCTGTGACTTCCTGCATGGCCAGCACACCAAACGGCACGCTATCGCCCAGGTGGCCCAGGCTCTTCTGGGATCCGAGGAGAGGAAGGTGGAGATCACCTACTACCGCAAAGACGGTGAGTACCTCGGCCCGGTCAGCGCTGATCCCGTACTTGAGTGTGTGTGTGCAGTCTCCGGATGGATTTGAGGTCGCGTCCCACTGCATCCTGAATGGAGGTTCCTGTCTGTTTGGGTACGGCTCTCAACAGTGTTTACGCCTCATAACTCGCAATGTGCAGCAGACTGCAAAGTAATTACTGTTCATCCTGGGATTCAGTGGGATGTTTCTGTTGAAACATCGCTTCCACTCTGGATAGGCTTTCTTCTACCAATGTGCCAGGGTGATTTATACTCTTTAGATGGCTGATTACTTTCCATAATGAACCATTTTGGTAACCAAAATCAGGCCTGAATGCCTCTAATGTCCACCGAGAGTTACCATGCCCACTGTTCTAGTGGATGCTGCTTTGTGTCTTGTTAGCAATACTCACAGGCACAATGCAGCCACATCCAAAGCAACTCGATTATAAGAAGCTTGGCAAAGCCCAGTGTTGTCTCCAGCACAAACATCTGAAACCGTAGCCACCTTAAACACGTGGTGATGGACAATCGAGGTTGCCTGGTGCATTAAACTTTCAGTGCATTATTGAAAGTTAAAGCACACGTGTTGCGATTGGATTGACTCTCTGCGTTGGTTGTGTCTGTGTCTGATTCCAGCAGATGCAACTTTGCTTTGCCAGTGATTAAAAAAAATGACTACAGAGACAATGGGAGGTTTTTCAGCTGCTGAATATCGCATGGAGACAAAAATCAGCCATGGTTCGATATGACAGCTTTCATTGTTTTGGGGAGAACGACATGGCATGCTGCTGAGAGAAAGTTTTAATCAGTGGTATCGCGTATCCGAAACGCAGGGGCAGACAGCCGACCTATAACAATGATCTCTCTCTCTCTCGCAGAAGAATAAAACTAGCATTGCGTAACCGTGGGGAGCTGTAATCAGCAGCTTTGCAGGTACAACAGCAGAAGGCTGAATATTGCAGTGCAATAAGGCCTGGCACAGAGGGGAAATTCAGCACCGTTCAGCAAATCATATCATCCGCTTTATTTAGACATGTTAACCATAAGCCTTTCTCGCTGCCTGAAAAGACTGAGATACAGTTTCATTGTAAAAAGGGGGGGCCTTGGTCGGGCTTTTGTCTGTTGCAAACAGAGCAGGCCCCAGATTTCTGTTTCTAAATTGGATCCTTTGTCAACAGGGAAGACGTGTTTGCGGAGTGACTTTGGTTGGCAGTTAAATAGCTGGTTTGAACTGTGACTGGCAGCAAATGAGATTTTAATGAATATAGCAAGGTCATGCAAGGTTTAATGTCGTTTCGGGAGAGTGACGCTAATGTCTGTGAAAGTGAGTCTGCACTGGGCGTCCTTTACCACAGCATATTTAGCAGCTTCATCAACCTGCATATTATCATATTTCACAAATGCACGGATGACAGGTGAACAAATAGTGTTGTGTGCCGGAATCCTGAAACAAGAATGCATCTCCCAGGACTATGCAATGAAAATTGAATCTGGTCATTTGCATCAAAACTTTGCATGTAAACAAATGTGCCTAGCAAACGACCAGCAAAGGGGTTGTTCAGTTCTCGACGGCATGTTTGGGAGCAGACTCAAACGTTTCGTTATGTTCTGGTGGCATATTTGTTGGAATCGATTCAAACCAGTGATGGTGCTGCAGTGGACGGCAAAGTGATGTTGCAGATAATGAACTGCACTTGTAACCAAAAGGTTGCAGGGTCAAATCCCAGGTGGGGCTGCAACCTTCAGCGAAGGTTTGGGGAGATTAATTTGCCTCACTTCAGAGGAGTGATGCTGTGTGGAAATGGAAGCGCTACATCTCCGTGGACGAGGGCACTGCATAGCAAATGAGCTGTGCACCCCGCTCTCTGCGCCCCGCTCTCTGCGCCCCGCTCTGTGCGCCCCGCTCTCTGCGCCCCGCTCTCTGCGCCCCGCTCTCTGCGCCCCGCTCTCTGCGCCCCGCTCTGTGCGCCCCGCTCTCTGCGCCCCGCTCTCTGCGCCCCGCTCTCTGCGCCCCGCTCTGTGCGCCCCGCTCTGTGCGCCCCGCTCTCTGCGCCCCGCTCTGTGCGCCCCGCTCTCTGCGCCCCGCTCTCTGCGCCCCGCGCTGTGCGCCCCGCTCTCTGCGCCCCGCTCTGTGCGCCCCGCTCTCTGCGCCCCGCTCTCCGCGCCCCGCTCTCCGCGCCCCGCTCTCCGCGCCCCGCTCTGTGCGCCCGCTCTCCGCGCCCCGCTCTCCGCGCCCCGCGCTGTGCGCCCCGCGCTGTGCGCCCCGCTCTCTGCGCCCCGCACTCTGCGCCCCGCTCTCCGCGCCCCGCTCTCCGCGCCCCGCTCTCCGCGCCCCGCTCTCCGCGCCCCGCGCTGTGCGCCCCGCTCTCTGCGCCCCGCTCTCTGCGCCCCGCTCTCCGCGCCCCGCTCTCCGCGCCCCGCTCTCTGCGCCCCGCGCTGTGCACCCCGCTCTCTGCGCCCCGCTCTCTGCGCCCCGCTCTCTGCGCCCCGCGCTGTGCACCCCGCTCTCTGCGCCCCGCTCTGTGCGCCCCGCTCTCTGCGCCCCGCTCTCCGCGCCCCGCTCTCCGCGCCCCGCGCTCTGCGCCCCGCTCTCTGTGCCCCGCTCTCCGCGCCCCGCTCCCCGCGCCCCGCTCTCTGCGCCCCGCGCCCCGCTCTCCGCGCCCCGCGCCCCAATCTCCGCGCCCCGCGCTCCGAGCCCCGCGCTGTGAGCCCCGCGCTGTGAGCCCCGCTCTCTGCGCCCCGCTCTCTGCGCCCCGCTCCCCGCGCCCCGCTCTCTGCGCCCCGCGCCCCGCTCTCCGCGCCCCGCGCCCCAATCTCCGCGCCCCGCGCTCCGAGCCCCGCGCTGTGAGCCCCGCGCTGTGAGCCCCGCGCTCTGCGCCCCGCTCTCCGCGCTCTGCGCCCCGCTCTCTGCGCCCCGCGCTGTGAGCCCCGCGCCCCGCTCTCTGCGCCCCGCGCTCCGCGCCCCGCGCCCCGCTCTCTGCGCCCCGCGCCCCGCACCCCGCGCTCTGCACCCCGCGCCCCGCTCGGAGGTGTGCGCCGGCAGGCGGGTGTGAGCCAGCAGATGCTGAATATGTGCCGTTTCAGGGTTTTTGTTTTCTAGCACGCGCTCACTCGCACCCCGTCAATCACCGCAGTGCGATGCTTTTAATGAGGACGCAAATAGCTTACATGATATTGATCTGCAATCCTGCAGAACAATTAGGATAAATCAGTGTCTGTCTGTGGCTTTTTCTGCGCTGTCCTTCACTCAGCTGTTAAAACCTCAGACTCTCTGACAGGCAAAGTGCTGTCAGAATCTCTATTACACAATGATTTACTATAAAGGTGTAAAAGTCTCTGGTGGAAAAAAAGGGCCGTAATTGCAACCCGGTAAGAAAAGGTTTTGACTTTGAATTTCACGTCAGGGCTTAGTTGTAGTTCATTGATTTCTCCCCATGGGTACTCCGCAGAACCAATTTCCTCTCATCCCTCTTAATTCCAACCTCTAGTGTTCTGAGGAATGGCCAGTGTGCTTAAAAAAAGGAAGGATTCCCTTGCCTATGCTGAATCAGAATACAGCAGTACCTGTGATATGATGTGTGTGTGTGTGTGTGTGTGTGTGTGTGTGTGTGTGCGCGTGCGTGTGTGTGTGTGCGCATGTATCCTTTTAGTGAACCATAAAAAATAAATTTCCCAGATGTACTCCATTTTTGTCATTCAGGGAATATTTCATTTCGTGTTTCTCAGAACTGAAGTGCCCCGATCAGGGGAGCCAGATGCTTCCGGTATCATTACCTGGGCTCTGTTTATCTGTCTGTCACTACCTCCTCATATTGTGCTGATCCTTCTCCTCCTGCGAGTGCCTCCTACACAGAGGTCCGCACAGTGCGCCTCCTTACGCCCTGCTCACTGCGTCTCCCCTACACCCTGCACACTGTGTCTCCCTACGCCCTGCACACCGCGTCTCCCTACGCCCTGCACACTGCGTCTCCCTACGCCCTGCACCCTGCGTCTCCCTACACCCTGCACACTGCGTCTCCCTACACCCTGCACACTGCGTCTCCCTACGCCCTGCACACCGTGTCTCCCTACGCCCTGCACACCGTGTCTCCCTACGCCCTGCACACTGTGTCTCCCTACGCCCTGCACACCGCGTCTCCCTACGCCCTGCACCCTGCGTCTCCCTACGCCCTGCACCCTGCGTCTCCCTACGCCCTGCACCCTGCGTCTCCCTACGCCCTACACACTGTGTCTCCCTACGCCCTGCACACCGTGTCTCCCTACGCCCTGCACACTGTGTCTCCCTACGCCCTGCAGGGCGTAGCAGCGAGTGTTCTGGAGGCAGCATTCTGTGCCACCTGAAGGTGCAGGACCAGCTGACCTGCAGGGCGCAGCTGCTACCGAGCGCTTAACTCAGACCTCTTTGCCGGGGTTACGCACTCACAGCCAGGGCGTGTTTTCCACTGGTCTTACCCACGGCGAGGCAGAGCGTCCAGCCAAACGCCAGGACCTGTAATCAGAGCGTAATGAACAGCCACCAGATATGCACCGCTATCCAGATCTCTACATTTTTAATCCGCAGGTGGCTGCAGTCAGTCAAAAGGTCTCTCCCCTCTAATCAAGAGGAAATCCAAGTCCGACACCCTGCCATGTCAGACAGATAGTTTTACAGTCTGCGTGTGGAACAGCTGGAAATGTGCAGCGGGCGGCGGTCGCCTTTACTGCGCACGACTACTGCCAGCCGGCCAATCAGATTTCTTATTCACTGACTGATGATGACGGGCCTGCAGACTTGATGTAAGCTGAGATGTAAGACCCTTTGCAGTCTATCGAATGGAGGCACCAATCACTGAGTCTGTATGTGAAGGGGGGGAGCGACAGGCTGCATCACTGCGCCCCCTCACCCACACCTCCTCATTGGCCCTCTGAGCTGTCTCCCTGAGCTCCCCAGCGGAGACCCGGCCACAGATCCATTCAGACTGTGAGCGACCCACCGCTGGTAGAGACGTGGTTAATGACCAGGGAAGCAGCTGGGGGAAGAGCTCTGTGTGGATACCGCACAAATGCGCTAGAGATGGCCTCATATATCGGGGCTCTCACAGCTTTCCCCATGCTGAAGGAGGTGGTAGGAGGTTGCGTTTTCGGCACACGTGCGAATCAGATGAACGTGCTGGAAGCTCGGGGTTTTGTATAGTGAAACTGTGCCGGTGCTCGGAGAGGGCACGGGTGTCTGTTGCTATGCACGTGCCGCTGTGGTTCTGTGTGGAGTATGGCACATGGGCATGCACCCAGCGAAGCCGATACGCTAACAGGCCAGCGAGGTTTGCAAACACCTACAGCAAACAGCAGCAAGGCAAACAGGTGAAGAGTGTGCATCCCGCCAGACCTCAACACAGAGTCGGCCTCACCTACGGCGAGGTGCTAGCTGTCTCTCTCTGTCTGTCTCTCTACCTCCTTTCTCTCGCTCTCTGTCTCTCTGTCTCTCTGTCTCCTTTCTCTCTCTCTCTCTCTGTCTCTCTCTGTCTGTCTGTCTCTCTGTCTTCTTTCTCTCTCTCTCTCTCCGTCATCTCTTTTTCCTGATTACCACCATTGCATTCATCAAAATGAGTATCACAGCTGATTGTATCAATCCAATGAGATCTGTTCACCAGGATTACACTGAGGGTACCAGGCAAATTTCTGAGATTTCTGTCCCCCTCAGATGACTGGCAGCTGGATTTGCCATCTCTGCAGCGTAGAGCTCTGGCCACTGTGTGTGTGTGTGTGTGTGTGTGTGTGTGTGTGTGAGGGGGCTTTGGTTCAATTGTCATTTTGCATTCCGCACAAACACAGTTTGTCCAGCCTAAAAGGCTGTGAGGCTGCGTAGATTCTGTGAATCCTGAAGGGACTGTTCGAAATGCCGGTGTCTGGAGAATCTATCTGACAGCCGGGTCCGCGCGTTCTTGGCTCGTTCTGTGGGCCTGCGTTGAAAAGTTAAGCTGCTTAAGCCCACAGTATGGCTGAAAATTGAAACAGAAGGACAGCATAGACTGCAGTAATACAGGCCCAAGTCCTGCCCATGAAATGGGGCCTTTTTTGGGTTTTGCTTCTGACAGTAAGCCGCTGCTGTGTAATTTGGAAGTGCTTTAGCTAGGAATTGTTGTAATACATGATTGTTATTTGCAGATTTCTCGCTATTTATTGATTTTTTGGCAGATGTAATGTATTTTTATTTAAAGCCACAACATCGGGTGGTGTTAGATGACGTTTAATAAGAATAATTTTCCCAATTCATGTTTAATAAAATGGATAATATAGACCTTTTCAGATTTTTGAAATGATTTGGAATGATGGTTGGTGGTGTGTACTGTTGGTGAGCGCGTCACCGCTGATGGAGCAGATGTTAGTGTTAGCGGCTGCGGGCTCCGCCAGCCCAGCTCTGGTCCCCAGCGTTGCGTTGATGTTGCGTCCCACCGAAACCCCACGCCATACAGAGCGACCGGTGCCTGGAATTAAACGGGTGAGTTTGTAGGGCGGGTGGGCTGTCTCTGACACACTGGGGGGGGTGTGGCCTTAGTGGGTGTCAGGTTTCAGAGCCTGAGCTCCCCCACACGCCCCCCACCGCCCCCGGAGAACCCGCTGCGGAGCAGGATCAAGGGGTTTCGAGGGTGTAGGTGTGCAGCATGAGCCCTGGATGACTGCTCCCCAAAAGGCCGCATGCATTTTTCATCACCCCCGGCCTATCGGGTCGCACCCCTCTGTTGCAAAGCGCTGCGCTGCTGTCTTCGTTTGGGTCTGGTACGAGTGAAGCCAGCCTCACTGCAGAGAGCACGTTCACGCAAAATAAAACCAAACTTACTGCATCTGATTTTAGCTCAGGTGATGCAGAAACCGTGGCAACCGAGCCGCGGCATTCTGAACCAACGCTCACACAACGAGGTGTCCCGTGCCCCCTCCAGGTGAACGCAGGTGCGAAGGAGAAGGGCTGTGTGGGAGATCAGTGCTTTTAAGCAAAAAAAGCTCGATTTATTTGCATATTAAATCTGCTAGATATTCCTCCTTTTCCTCCAGCAATCAGCAGTTTGGCAGCCCCTTTTTAACGGGATGGAGGAGGGAAGGCAGGAGGTAGTCAGTGTGTCAGAGAGGACCGTGGGTAGGGGGGAGTGTGCATGCGATCAAGGAAACACGCCTGCTCCAGAAATCCAGATATTGCTTAATATTGAATGGATATTTCCGTCTCAGGGAAACCTTCTTGAATCGCGTCCAGTGGCCACGGAGCCGTCTGCGTGAATTATTGATGGCCGCAGCTTTCTCTCTGGAGTTTGCCAGCCGAGAGGCCGGCGTCTGCGCGTGTGTATTTTCTCTCTGGCGCACGCTGACACCAGCCCAGCGAGCAGATGAAGAGCCTCACCGTAACGCCGCAGATAATGAGTGGAATGTGGCAGGAGTAAATAGCACCACGTCGGCCCTGTTGGATCACCCCTTCGTGTCACATCGTCTTAACAAATTACAGGCGCGGTGCGGCAAAACCGCCGCAATCGCCTGCAAAATCTCTACCTGGATTCCGAATGGTAAATGTCTGGGGCTAAAAATACCAGGCAGCGCAGAGCGCTATATTTGTCTTGTTCACTCTCAGCTGTCGGTGACAGGCTGGTCTAACGCTGCACAATTGGCTTCACGCGCTTGTCAGGTGAATATTTCACTGTAATATTTAAAGAGCTTAATATCTGGAAGCGTTGCTGTGCATTCAGTCTGGAACCGCAGGGATGGCTTTGTCAGCTGGAGAATCAGCATAGAACTGATACATCATGCTATTCATGTATAAAGAAACCTGATCGTGGTTATCAAATGTTTTGGTGTTCAGAATCAAGTGGATTGATTGGTCAGAAGCTTTGTACAGGGTCACTTCAATCTAAGCGCAAATGAAAGTGTGTTTCAGGCCAGGCTTGCCGTTGCTCGTACCCCTGCTCCTGCTCTCTCTGCTGCGGAATGGAGCAGGGAGAGGGCAGCGTGGCAGTGCCTTAAACTTGCTGTAAAATGGAGTGGGAGTTTAGAGGAGCGCACTCAGGTCAGCTGTGAGGGAGTGAGAGCCGTGCTGGGCGTGTGGAGAGGGAGGAGGAAGGGAGCCCACACCTAACACCCCACTGCAGCACCTGCAGGGAGACCCTCACACACCCCTGCAGCACCCGCAGGGAGACCCTAACATCCCACTGCAGCACCTGCAGGGAGACCCTAACACACCCCTGCAGCACCCGCAGGGAGACCCTAAAACCCCCAACACCCCACTGCAGCACCCGCAGGGAGGCCCTAAAACCCCCAACACCCCACTGCAGCACCCGCAGGGAGGCCCTAAAACCCCCAACACCCCACTGCAGCACCCGCAGGGAGGCCCTAAAACCCCCAACACCCCACTGCAGCACCCGCAAGGAGACCCTAACATCCCACTGCAGCATCCGCAGGCAGGCCCTAACATCCCACTGCAGCACCCCCAAGGAGGCCCTAACACCCCCCTGAAGCACCTGCAGGGAGACCCTAACACCCCACTGCAGCACCTGCAGGGAGACCCTAAAACCCCCAACACCCCACTGCAGCACCCGCAAGGAGACCCTAACATCCCACTGCAGCATCCGCAGGGAGACCCTAACACCCCACTGCAGCACCCCCAAGGAGGCCCTAAAACCCCCCTGAAGCACCTGCAGGGAGACCCTAACACCCCACTGCAGCACCTGCAGGGAGACCCTAACACACCTCTGCAGCACCCGCAGGGAGACCCTAACACCCCACTGCAGCACCTGCAGGGAGACCCTAAAACCCCCAACACCCCACTGCAGCACCCACAGGGAGACCCTAACACCCCACTGCAGCATCCGCAGGCAGGCCCTAACATCCCACTGCAGCACCCCCAAGGAGGCCCTAACACCCCACTGCAGCATCCGCAGGGAGACCCTAACACCCCACTGCAGCACCTGCAGGGAGGCCCTAACATCCCACTGCAGCACCCCCAAGGAGGCCCTAACACCCCCCTGAAGCACCTGCAGGGAGACCCTAACACCCCCCTGCAGCACCTTTGCGGTGTCAGTGGTGAACCCCAAAAACCCACTGGCAGCTGTGTTATCTTCTGTTAGTAGTCAACCCTAAGATGTCACTTTGGGAGCTGTGTCTTCCATCAGTGTTGAATACTAACAGCCCACTAACTCATGTAGCTCTTTGTGGTTGAGTTTGGGAAAGTGTTGCAAATCAGCTTTTAATTGCATTAATCTGTACATTTCTACAAACAAAAAGATAACCAAAAAGTGAGGTATGATGTAGCCTCCATGTTTTACAACAATAATATTAAGGGTCTTGAATTAATCATAAATATTCAGCTGTATAAATGCATTAAATGTAAGACAGTGTTTCTGCTACACAAGGGTAGTGTTGTGTAGTCACAAAGACTAAAACTTACAAACATACGTGTCTTTGCAAACTCATTCTGCACAGCACTTTGCTCTATTCCATTGCACTGGAGTATCCTATCTGATCCTATTTTCTATTAAAAAAGCACTCTACGCTAGCTTAGCACTTAACCCAGTATCTTACTGACTTCTTCTAATACTTCTCGATAACTGCTCTTACCACAGTGATGCACTTACTTGGAAGTTGCTCTGCGTAAGAGCGTCTGCTAAATGACATAATGTAGTGGAGTAGTTCCTCTCTTCCAAAAAGTCTGTGAAATATATGACTTTTCTAATTTGGCCATTGGAGTAAGCTGTCTAGCTACTGGACATGACAGACTGCTGATGCCGTTATTGTGAAAGAATGATATTCCAGTTTCTGTAGTTGCATGTTAATGCGAATCTTTACACACCTAAGATCAACTGTTTTTACTTATCTTGTTAAGCCACTCCATTTTAAAGTATATTATTAATATGCAGTAACGGCATGTAATTATGAAGTTTTTGCCCTCTTGCCTTGCTTGTACCTTTATAGTGGGTTTTCTCAAAATGCCAATATGCACTCTGTAATTATCTGAGGCCCAGTGTAACATTGCCATAGCAACCGAATCCCTGCAGCAAATATAGAATCATATTCTGCGCTTGTCTAATCCACGGTGGCAGACTTCTTTCTCCTCAAGGTGAGGGTCGCATCACGTTTGAGCCGCCAGCTGTTTTCGTAAATATTGCATTATCTGTTTCATTGACAGAATTAGCTCAGAGATGAATTTCCCACTCCATTCAGAATGCCACTGTGATTGGACACGCACACACACACGCGCATGCAGGCACACGCACACACACACACACACACACAGGGAAGTCACATTGACCACAATCACCATATATACAGTATTGTCACAACTCAACTGGAGAAAATAGAAAATAATATGTTAACGTTATTAAAACTTGAATCAAATCACTGATTAAAAACCTCATACCTGCTTTGAGTGGCTCACTTGGCAAGGCACTGGCTTTGAGACCAAGCTCAGCCGGGGTTTGAAATCGGCCCTGCTATTTTCCAGCAAATACCCGGATGCCACAGTAGAGGGGTAGGGGTGGGTAGGCTGACCAGAGTTTCCTTGTCTCACCACTCTCAGGCATGCTGAGATTCAGGAGCTGCTCGGATGACATCACTGGAGTAGCACCAATCCTCCAATAAGCCCCACTACACTACATTGCACTGTGGGACTTGAAGTTGTAAATAGTTACTGGCTGAGGAAGATTCTATTAGTCTCAGCTCAGAACCCCTGCCTGAGAGCAGTTGTTCTGGTGATATGAGATTAATATATTATTGGCAGTTCCAAACAGGGCTGCATAAAAGGTACCAGCCGTGTATTCTTCAACTGAAATACATTAACTGGATTTCGGAGAATGGCAGGTGCAGATAAAAATAGGTCCTTTTGCCAGCTAATTCAGTACAAACTTGAAATTACATTGGGCAGCTATGAAAAACAGCAATGAATGATGGCAGGTACTAATCCCTGTACAAATGAAAATGTGAAACATGAATTGGGTTCTTTGATATTTTTCTTCTTGACATCTTGCTGAAGTATAGCACAGCCAAATATAACACAGAGCTGCCATAAATCAGGGTATGTGTGAAATGTGTCCTTTTGGCAATATTAGAAATGACTTATTCCTGACATTATTAAAGGCATGGAATATTAAAATGCGGAATTTAGAGGTGTGTGATCATGTCATTTTTTTGCCCATGAATGTACACTCCACTCGTAAAAAGCATCGGATGCATATGTGGAAGGGTTTTTAATGACAGTGTTATTTTTTTTTCTTGGCACCGCAGCAGTGGGAAAGCAGATCAGGTTATCCCTCCGTTCATAATTGATGATATGTGTCCTTATAGGCTGTAGTACAGAGTCATGTGATGGATTGGACTGGACATGCATGGATCCTATACTTGTTTAATAATACAGATCTGTTTAATGATACCTCTAATCAACAGATCAGTCTTGTTTATACACACTGATCTGGGACCTCTGCCAAAGCACTGACAGTTCCAGTATGAAGCAGATCATTGCATACAATCTGCTTAATTTTTAAACAACATTTATTGTATTTCCAGCTAATGTATTCCGTTGGATCGCACACTCCACTGTGTAATTCTGTTAAGGAGTAAAATGAAAAATGAAGCATTCATGACCTATTGATTTCCACTGCAAATGTATTTTGAAAGATTAGAAGCAGATTTTTTTTTAGCAGCAAATTAAAAAAAAACAAAAGGGTCTGTGATATCAGCCTTCCATTTTCCTTTAGAGCATGCTGCACTTGAATTGGAGTTTGAAAGAATCACACTATCCACAAAATGTAAGCAGACACAAGGGCCTCTTAGCCTGGTTTCAGACAGTCCCTGTCTATCAGGCCTCGTGTACATCCCTGGATTAAATCAACAAAAGCATTTTTTTAACTCGCAGTTCGGAAAAAGTAAGACTTGCATTTCATTGTGAGTCAAGGTTAAGCACAAGCGTCGAGTCTCCCAAGTGGTTCAGACAGCAAAAGCACTTGCTCCAAGCACTTTTAGCCTTTGGCCCGAGTTCAAAACCAGCCTTGTCATTGACTGACAATGACCAGGAGCCCATAGCAGCAGAACAAATTGGCTGCGCTCTGCTGGGGATAGGTTGGGAAGGTCAGCCAGGGTCTCCTCCTCACTCTCTGCTCAGCACCGTTCGACTTGCTGGGATACGTGTGAGGGACTCAGTCAGTGTCGGGAGGATGCTCCTGTTCTCCCATGATGCAACACAGGTCATGCCTTCCCTCCAGGACCACTGTGGCGCTTATGCCGTGGAGACAGTGGACACAGGTGTACCTGCGTTTTGGAGGATTGCAAATGCCTTGCACCTTCACCCCCTCCCCCCAACTTTTTGACTTCAGAGGTTGTCTTTGCACTCATCATGAGCTTAAATGTATAAAAGGAAAGTTTTTAAATTTCAGTGTAAAAAGGGCTAAAATGTGGAAATATAAATAAGCAAAAAGAAAAAAAAATGATGACTGAATCAAGCATACAGCATTTCTGTAATTATTGCAGGTATTTCTGCATGTGATTTTATGTATTTGAGTTTATTAATAAGCGTGTGTAAAAAAAAAAGGGGGGGGGGACTTCTGTGAGTCCAGGTTCAAGGGCAAAGATGTCTGATTTATGTGATCGATACCCAGTAGGAGTGGCGTGTTCCTGGCTCTCCTGAGATGAGATTTAAGGTGACCTATAAAAAAGCAGAGTTGTGCTTTTTCAGGGCCATCGGCGCTGACCTCTGCTGTCCAGGATCTGAAGCAAAGCCTCTAACATGCCGTGCAATAAAACCCCATCCACTCCATCCATAACAAGGTGACTAATTCAGAGTGCACTCTGGGCTGTAACGCTGGCCAAGCGTCTCCATGTGAGCCGCTGAGATCGAGGATCGTGTGCGCGTGTTAAAAGGAGCCCGGGTGAACATCAATCACCGGGGTGATGTAATGCGTTTGGGGCACACTGATTAAAAATGAATGTAGGCCACGGTGTCTGGGTTAGGATAGCCTTAAAGAGGAGGGAGAGGAGGCCGTGCAGCCATCAGGCATCTAAGGGTTAACCAGCGATCTCTCCTCCTCATCCTCCTCTTCCTCCTCTTCTTCCTCCCGTCCCTCGCTTCTGGCAGCTCATTCACAATACAGCTGTGCCACAGCACAAAAAAAACAAAAGCACACGACTGGCGTGACGGCCTGCACTGGGGAGACAGCCGCTGGGGAGCAGGGTTTGATTTTTTGTCCTTTAAAAGCATTGATTTCCCAGGGCGTTGTTGTGAAAACCAGGCACGGTGAACTGGCCATTTCTTGTTTCTCGATCAGGAAATGTGCGGATTGTTTCAGTCCGCCGTCCGTGCTGCTGCTGTGATTCAGCGGCGAACCTCAGGCCGGTCACACAGGGGGCGGAGTCATCCGTCCGGCTGAGCTGATGACCCATAAACCCACCCTCGGTTACCTGACGATGGACAGAGGAACAACAGGCATTGTTCATTCACAAATCTGTTCAATCGATCTGTCCATTCATTCATGTTTTGATTCCAACCAAACTACTAATCGCTCGTTATTAGTGGAGCCCCTGTGAGTGCCTAAGCCAGCATTTTTTAGCCGTGAACAGCTCTCACTTCTGTTCGCTTATCAGCACAATTTTGCACTTGTTGAAATACTAGATGCACATTCGTTAACCTTGGTCAGAAATACACACCAGAAACACAAGAGGTGGGCCAGACCGGGATGCCATTACTGTACGAATAAATGCGACAGCTTGAAGTAGGCGAGATCAGGTGATGCAGCGGGAGAGGTTGCATTGCAGTTTGTCCTCTTTGTTAAGCGAGTTGTAGCTGGTGCCGGGATGGGGCGACTGGTCAGAGGACACCCTGTTTTTGGCGGAGCAAAGCATCCTGACCCAGCCAAACTCCTACAGGACAGAACGGCAGCCCGTTTCTGCCATATTGCCCCGTAATGAAACAGGCAGTCTGCCGTTTTTCAGCCTTTGCTATAACTGGGCTGGGTATTGAACAAAGTCCCTTCCGGTGCCGTACACAACACTACACCCATGGTGAGGGTCACTCTCGTCGCAGACCCTCAGATTATGATTCAGCCGTGATTAATAAAAGCCATTTCCTATCGCCGTAATCCTCGGCCCTTTCTTATTGCCCATCACAGTAATGTTTTCATTAAGTTAAAACCACAGTCAGGGAGAGACATCTCTCTGATTTACTGCGGTGCATCGCAGGCTTTCACTACCAGGCTTATATCAAGGGACACACAGTGCTGCCTACTGGCAATTACCAGGCTGACTTGTGGCAAATAGATCTGAGAGAACAGTGCTTTAACTTAGTAATGTTCTTAAAAGCCTGTTTCCTGAAGGTTGAAAAGACGATAGAGGTATTTTTAGGTTTAATGATTTCAAACTCCCACCAATCTCAGAATAAATGAAGCTAAATGTACACACAGGGAATAGAGGGAATCAATAGGCCATGGAGTGGTGGGTTGGGGGGTGTAGAGGGTGGGGGGGGGAAGGGGTGGTGCACCCCAGGCTAATATCTGCAGATTTGAAACTGAGACCATCTGAGCCACCAATATGAACATGTCCCCATGGCCCCAGAAATGAAATGTAGGAAGAACAGAACCAGCTCCAGCCATCTGCCCTGAACTGTATATTTCACAAGAGGCACATACACACACATACACACGCACTCACACACACTCACACTCACATAAACACAAACACACACACACACACACACACACACACACACACACACACACACACACACACACTCATACACACCACACAAACGCAAGCCCATACACATGCACACACACCACACAAACACAAGCCCATACACACAAAAACACAAGTCCATACACATGCACACACAAACACAAGCTCATACACACACACGTGCGCACACCACACAAACACACACACACCATACAAACGCAAGCCCATACACACGTGCGCACACCACACAAACACACACACACCACACAAACGAAAGTCCATACACATGTGCGCACACACCAAATTAATAATAGTAGAACCCTGTCAGTGTTCCTAATAAATCCCACTAACAATATTAAGGGGAGATCAGCTAAACCCATTCCCCAGTGCTTCTTAATCTTTTAAATCTTTACTCTCCATGATGGAGGAGAAGTCATGTGTGGTATAAAGCTAAATGCTGTTTTGTTTTGCTGCTGTTTGGGCTTCATCAAAGTAATATACTGAAGGCAACTTACACATATTAGACAAACATACTGGTCAGTGTGTGTGTTAGGATGAAACCCAGCAGCATATGATGCTAATAACAAGCGCTAGCATACGCTTTACATGTTTGCCGAAAGCGCAACATCAGCTCTGCAGCATCTCATGTTGCGTTGTTGTGAGATACTGCTGCATCTCACGGGATGCACAGGCTGTCCCTTGAATTTCCATAACCTCAGCGTCCGTCCTGTCAGATTGCTCGCGTGGTCTTTGATACACTCCATCACAATGCACAACTTCGCCCTTCGCAGAATTCGCACAACCCTCAATCACAACAAGGTTTCCGTAAAACCTTCAAAGGGTGCCCTGCAGCGACACACTCGTCGCAAAACGCTTCATCGTTTGGCAGACGATGAGGAAAACGTCCTTGAAGAGCACATTCTCTGATATGTGCTGTCAATAGTTTACTTAAGAATTACTTTACCTAATAAGTATTTTGAAGTATTTTAAAATGCACCACAGGGAAAGTATTTTAATTGCTAGTTCCACACATACAGGAGGTCAGTGGCCCTAAATGCAGATTCCAAAGCCCTTGGTATGTCCAACCAGACACTTTCCCTGGGTTTAATTTTCCCATAGACCGAAACTAAGTGCCTGTTATAAGTGGTTAGTGCCTTCTTAAGGTGGTCTTCTCTGTTTCAGGTCAGGTAGATGACCCAGTGGCAGTTCGCTAATGTTTGTTATACAGTATGTTCCAGGAGGGAGATGGATTGGGTTTCTGCAGTGAGGAAATGGAGAGGGAATTGCCAGAGCGATTGTGTGACATTTAAAAAGAGAGACATTATGTAGCCTGTTCCTTGGTTACCCTGCGTTCTCTCTCCCCGACCGGTAGAACATGCCGAATACAAATGCACTCACTATAAAATATATACGCGGCGTACGTTGGAAAGCTCCAGCATCACAACGCAGCCGTGTTACCCCGGAGACCTTGCTGAGGGTGTCTGCGCCACTCCGTCCGCATCACGAGACAGCTTTTTACCGCAGGGGTATCAGTTCGAAGATGCGGGGCGATCAGCTCTGATTAGTATCATTCTCTCTCTGTTTACACGCTGAGGGAGAGCCACCGCAGAGAAAAGCCATGGGTCCTTTTAACGCCTCCTTTGTTAAACAATTTGCGTTTGACCTGTGGGAGAGGGCAGAATGTTTTCCTAAAATGTAAGAATAACTCCGACACATATTTGAAGAAAAATAATTATTGCAAACAATTATTCTTCCTCACACGAAGGAAAGCTGTGTTTGCATTACAAAGTAAAGAGAATGGCTCGATTAGCAGCATTGTTTTAATTATTGATAGTGGAAATAGAATCTAATGAAATTTCCATCATCTTGAAACTGGAACCAATCTCAATGCAGCATCTATTTATATACTCATAAGAGCAAACTCTCCAGCTTAGCTGGGGGGGAAACTCACTTGACCCTCTCCAGTTATTGATATGAAGTGATGGTTGAGGGTGTTTTTTATTGGCTGGCAATGTTGTGAAATTTAGGCTGTTTTCTGTGTTTCTTCTGTGCAATTTATCATAGGGGAAGAATAATTCAACGGCTGATTGATCTTTTTTGTGTTTTGTTTTTTAAATATGAATTGGTTTTCCCTGCTGTGTTTGGTTTGCTTTCAGTAGCAGCTCCTAGCCTTTGTTTATGCTCTTACAAGTATGTTAATAAATACAGTGCTACCTGTTAAAGTGTGACATATTTTAGTACCTAGCAACCAGATCGAGGGAAAATGGGTAATAAACTTCCAGTTTTAGTGTGAAATAATTTAGACCGTTTGAAAAATGTTTCTTATGACCTAATGTCTGGGTTTTTTTTTTTACTGTCCATACGGATTGTTGGCAGAAAATGCATGCGCAGTTAGCATCTGGTAGTTATCTGTCACTTGAGTCCTGCTTCTTGCAACATACATGTTCCTCTGAACTAAACTTGTCCTGTGTGCAGTACGCAACCAGGATGCCCAGCTGGTTGTCATTCTTTTGTTGATGTTAAAAGTTGTTTGTCGATTTAAAATGTAAAGCTTGAAATTACATCTTATGGATCTTCTGTTTTTGAGGATCCGAACCACGGCTCCTCTCCGTTAGCCCAGATAATCAGAAGTTAGCTGGAGCTGTTAGCCAGACCAAAGCTGTATGCAGTACCACCAACCCAAATGAACCCACCAGCCATCGTTTCAAAGTTATGATATACATAATAATGGTAATACAGTATGTTCATCAAATGTTCTTAATATTCTTCATGAAGTGTGATGCACTGAAAAGAGTGTGGGATATATGACATCTTAGGTGACCTGTCTGTGTTACTTTACTCCATTTCATAAAGCCAGAGCTGTTTGGATTGGTGCAGTGAAGCCGCGCTCAAACAAACACCTTGAAGACGGTATGAGCTGCAGATGATGGGGAAAAGTTCAGATCAGCACAAGTAACAGAGTATAACTGCAGCTGTATGGACGGGAAGACCTTCCCAGGGGCTGCAGGGTTAATGCGGTCTTTACCTGTCACTGTTTAATTAATGATAAATGTCAGTTTGAGTCTTTGCCATTTTTTTCTGCGTGACGTCTTTGCTGCAGTAAATCAGTGTCCACGCTGTAGGTGACACAGGTGTCTCAACAGAGTAATCAGCGCTGTTTCAGGTTTTGCACTTATGCCAGCTATACTTGAGGGTGTATTATTTATACATTCTGAATCAAAATGAATTATAGATCATTAAGCTTTTCCAAGGATGAGTGGTGCTGCAATGTACCAACAAGACAGATTCTATAGTACAGAGAGAGAGAGAGAGTGTGTGTGTGTGTGTGCAGGAGGAGAGAGGGGGAGAGAGAGAGGAGAGAGGAAGAGGCAGAGGGAGAGGGAGAGAAAGCATTGCACCTGAGTTTGCGGAGAGAGGTTAAATCAGTCGTGACGAGGGCTGGTGCGAGAGAGTGAGACCGAGCTTATTTGGCAGCCACGGTGTGTGGTGTTTAAAAACCTTTGTTAATGGTCCAAACTTGCCGAAAGTGGTTATCTCCCCCGTGCACACGCAGGCAGGGCTGTGAAGCGCTGGTGAAATGAGTTCGGATCATTTCCCCGTTCTCAGCCCTGCCTCATGTCTGTGCAGTGTTCACAGTGAGGGGAACAGTGGTGCAGCTGGTAGTGGAGTGTTGTACTGTATGATGGCATCTCCTGGCAGATCAGGCCTTTTAATAAGCTGGGCTTCTCTCTCCTTTATCCCTCTCTGCCCATGCGGTAAACAAAGGCATCCCATTTGCCTAACCTGTACGCCAGGGCCTGCCGGGGCCCCACCTGAACAGCACGCCGACACCTGTCTGATAAAAGCTTTTCTGCCAGAGTCCCGCGTAATCCAGGAGGGTCATCAGAGAGGAAGTGAAGCCGAGCAGAAAATGTTTAAATCGATACGAGCAGCGACCACTGGGGGCCAGGGATTTGGATTCACAGAGAGCAAGGCGGAGTGGGAACCTTGTTTGCCCTTGGTGTGCGTGTGTGTGTATGTGTGTGCGTGTGTGCGTGTGCATGTGTCTGTGTTTGCGTGTGTGTGTGTGTGCGTGTGTATGTGTGTGCTTGCTTTTGCATGTGTGTGTGTGTCTGTGTTTGCTTGTGCGTGTGTCTGTATGTGTGTGCGTGTGTGCGTACTGTGATGGGAGGAGGGGATAGGTCTTGCAGACAGAACTGAAACTCGACTCCTCAGGGTGAAATGACGACAGACGCCGGCCTGTTAAGAGGAACATGGGTGTAGCTCATGAAACCTGGCCTAGGCTCCCCACAGTCCCAATTACACAGAGTGCCCGAGGCCTGCGTGTTCTGCTCCGCAGCGCCCCCTATCTGCCCATCTCCCACTGGGAGAGACACAATGAAACCATTGTGATAATGATATGATTGTGATACAATTGTGTTGAATGATAACAAAATGACATGATTGTTCAGATGACGAATGAACAAGCAGGTTTCTTAAGTCTTCCCTACTCCCAGAAAGACAGTCTGCATGCTAAAATATACACAGATAAGCAATACAGCTTTGGGTAGTCTTAGCTGTGGGACTTTCCCTTCATACAGAATATTGTAGCAGGATCATTTTTCCATAAGTAGTTCACACAGAGAAATATTACCCCTTGCTCATAGTTAATCGAAAACAGATAGAGGCAATTGCTCATTTGGTCTGTATGGCCAAAAAAAAAACAGTACAGTAAGCTGCTAACAGAATTAATCTCTTTTATATTTTATGTTGCACTCTTTGCTTGCTCCATCCATGGCGCCAATCACAATTAATTACTTCAATTACTTTAATGAGATCAGAGCAGGTCTGGACCTGTAGTGTTTACATGGCAGTGCACAGCCAGTCAGTGCGGTAAATATTGCCAAAGCACAAAAGCACGTCTACAATTTCAATCAATCGATCAATACATGCAGATAATGAGGTAATTGGAGTCTTAAGTTCAACCCTCAAAAAAAAACAACAGAAAACAAGACTGGCCTTAGGGAAAATCAGCCAAGGGCTACTAATAGAAGCAAGAGTGAACTGATTTGATGAGGCAGCAAGGCCAGAGCAGACGAGTGAACCGTTAACATTGCTGCGGCTGTGAGCTGGTGTTGTTATAATTTTTAGTTCTCTGTTATAGAATAATGCAGATTTTTTGAGCCATCCTTATCCTCCTGGTACCATTCCCTCAAACTGTGATTAAATTTGTCTTCAGTCTGAGCCCGTTTTCAGCCGGTAGGACTGTGTTGCATCTAGTTAATTTCTTAAAGAGCTTCAGTTCTCTGCGGTTCACACCTGAGTGGCATGCCGTCTGCTGGCTTCTGACTGTGTGATTCCTTTCAGATTAATTTAAGAAATGCATGAGGATTAATTCTGTCACAACCCAGAGAAGGCTGACTGCCGAGGCAGGAAAAAACAGAGCATTACCAATATTAAAAACCTCTCTTTTTTAAATTACCAAGAACAACTCAAACTGGCCTCAAACTCTGGTGACTTTTGTCATTTGGATGTCTGGCCACATATGACTTTTTAAGCTGTACTCATTTAAATGAAATCTGGAGGCTTACGCCCCACTACTACCCTTGTGTCATTTGGCAGCGGAATTTTAATCTATAACAAAAATGCTTTCAGCATGAAAAAAAT
This sequence comes from Megalops cyprinoides, assembly GCF_013368585.1. NCBI lineage: Eukaryota > Metazoa > Chordata > Actinopteri > Elopiformes > Megalopidae > Megalops > Megalops cyprinoides. Next base: position 32,279,309 of record NC_050596.1, on the reverse strand, counting down.
GCAAGTTACTCATGTCAAACCGTAATTCAGTAACACACATTTGTAAAAAGCAGGTCTGCAACAGCAAAGTTCTTAATATCTCTGATAAAAATGCTTCATATAAACATATATATATATATATATATATATATATATATATATATATATATATATATATACACATATATGTATATACACAAACACTCCAAGTGACTCACCAGTACAAATCATATATTGTCAACATGTTAGTTCATAAACATTTGCAAAAATCACACTTCCCCTCAAAGCATTGATACAAAACGATGCCAGCTCATAACAAGCTATTTTGCGTTAATGGTTTTAGCATTGGAACACTTAATATGGTCATCTGAATGTGTTCTCCCCAATACTCAGTGTGCTAACCCAATGTTAAGTAGCCACTGCTGAAAACGATCAGGGAATAAGGAATAATGAGAAGATGATGAGAGGGAAGTACATAACAATAAAAAAGTGCAAAATGTTGCAAGTGCGGCCATTAACAGACGGCCGCATGAGGCTGTATCTGAATTTTATGAGCTCAAATGATGTTATGGAAGTGAATGTTTCCCAGTCAGTACCCCAGGGTCACTATGGTCACATCGGCGCTGCCATTTTGGACAGACTCCCAGCGTGGTCCCCATCTCGGCAGGAGCCCCCAAACTGAGCAGCCCCGTCTCTCAGCTTCCGATGCGTCAGGACCGGCCCACCTCCACTGTCATTCTCATTAGCTTCACGCACCAGAGAGCCTTTGTTTTCCTCCCTCTCGCTCTCCCCTTGATTCGATTTGATGACGTCTCAGTGAGCAGGGTGGAACCTCAGACCGAGGGCCGAGCCTGAATGCCGAGCCCGGCGCTCTCTCACCGAGCAGCGCGCCGTCCGATTGCTCGTCTGCCGGGTGAATGAAGCGCTGAATTCTCTATTCAATCAGCGGTGTAGGTGCCCACCTGTCTGAACAATCCCCGATAATGACAATCACCGCGAGTGAGTGGAGCTGCTCTCCGCGGCTCACCGCCGTGGCCGCTGATTTAAGGTGAAAAATGGCAAACCTGGGCTCTGGGAGACTCATGAGTCGCTTGCTGAACATTTGTCGGCCGGGGAACTCGGAAAGTAGCAGAGCTGGTTGCACGTATCAGTGGCAGTCCCAGAATATCATGGGAGTATTTTTATTTCAAAAATGTTGATCGGGGCCTGTGATGAATGCTTTGTGTGTAGTGATGAATTAAATACAGCCTGTATAGTCAGGCAGAAGTTAGGTTTGAACTCCTCCAACGGCAGATCATGAGAGGGGTTTTTGTCTTTGGCATGTTAGACACAGAGTACAGATAGCGGTCCATAGTGCTGCATATAGTAATAGATTTTCTCCCCCTGTATAATGGTATATCCGCTCTGTGTTAAAGGGCTGTGGACAGTAAATGAAGCCGTCTCGCACGATTCACATGGATAGAGGTGACATTCAGCAGGCGGTGAGATAAAGGGAACCCCCATTGTTCATATTTTTCGCATGGTTTCATGTTCCATCTGGCGAGGTAAATTAATTCCCTAAAACATGCTTCCACTGCAGTTGGTGCCTGCCTGGGCCAGGAAGCTACTGTACACGCACCCGTGTTTTTTATTATTAATATTTTTTTTTACAATGGTATCTTTAATACCTTTAAAAACACATGACGTCACAACAGTCATGCACCATGACATATGTGAGAGGGCTCTGAAAGAGCCAAACAAGCAAGGAAAAATATACGACAAAATTGAATAAAATAAATGTATTCATGTTTGTTTCTAAAGACTTTTTTGTTGCTGGTGATGTTAAATGGTGAATTTTCATCCTTCTACTCTGTGTTTCCAGGGCTGTGGTGATACCAAACTTAAATGTGTAACTAAAATTTGAGCAAAAATGGGGAAAAATGGCTAAATATAAATAACAAAACAAGAAAAAGGAATTCATCCTGACAACAAGCCATCCCGGCATTGTTTCGGTGACTGTCTGTCCCTACTGACCTATTTAAACCCAACTCTCATCAGGAGCTAGGAGATACCCTTCTCAGATAGGCAGTACCTACAATCAGGTGCTGAAACTTGGCTGTTTGTTGTCACTGGACATTAACTACATACAGCCCTGTGGGGATCTTTTGAGACACACAGTTGCACTCAAGGCAATTCAGTTGCCCTTAAGTGCTGATTTAGGACCAGATTCCCCAACCACTACAATTTTAACATTATCCGGTAAACAGCAAACCTAGTCCTAGACCGGCAGCTACAGGAAGCTTCTCCTTGGAGGGACTGTAATGTAACATTTGGAATACCTAATTATTTGTATTATTTGCAATTTGTAATTCTGGGATTATTCTGATCACTCTGTAACCAGCCACAAATGTTGATGAAATGTAGATGTTATGAGAGCAGACTTTTAATGCAGCATTTCTCATATTTATTGTTAACTTGTTCAAGCTTTATTTCAACACGATAAAATGTGTCTGTGATGGACTCCTCAGTAGCTCACTGGTTAAGGTGCTCACTATGAGCACAATGTGAGCTGTACGGTCCAGATTCCATTTGTGTCATCAACAAACTATGACCAGCAACCCAAGATGGCAGAACAAATAGGTTTTGTTGCGCTGGAAATAAGTGTTTGTATGTTGCCAGAGGTTACTCTTCTCACCACTCTGGCACCCTGTGAAATAATGCAAAATAACGCACCTATGGGTTGCTGGGAAGACATTGGTCGAGTAACGCCTATCCTCCAATGAGCGCCCACCCCACAGAAATCCACTTTGACTTTTAGTGCAGAAGAACAGCCAATGTTTGGTGGTGCTGAGGTTGTTGTAGTGAGATGAGCCTAACATACAATCCAAAAACAAGGCTGCATGAAGAGGAAAAAATGTATCTCTGATGCGGTAGTGCTGTACCGTTATAATCTGAGTTAACCTGAAGGATGCATTAATATGCTCATCGAGAAAGGTCAGGCCTGCAAAGACATGAGAACCCTGTTTACTCTTAATAATTAACAACAGAAGAAGAAGAAGTCTTAAGAGACACAAAGGGGTCATTCCTGGATGTAATTGCCGTGTGGCTAAAGGGCTGAAAACTAAAAGTCATGAATTTTTAATGTCTGTGCATTATCCTCTGTGCGCCGACTCGAAAATAACCCCGCACCACCATCGGTATCATCTGACTTCAAAGGAGAGGGAGGAAGAAAGCAAGCCTTTAGTCCTGTGTATCTGGATGCTTTCCTAACCATAATGCCACGGGGGGGGAGCCTGTGTTATGGCAGTGTAACGTTCCAACTGCTTTCTAACCGCCCAGAAGAACCAGGACATGATACCACACAGAGGAATTGGGATATCATTGGCCAATAAGAGGGAGGGCTTAGTCGTACGGATGATAAAATGCGAGCTTGTTCCTGCGAGAGTCCCCGAGCGAGGGGAAGCAGGCGGGTGTTAAAGGGAAGGAGACAGCGAGACAGCCCGTCTCCTTCCCCCAGTCAGGGCAGGGGAGGGGACTGTCAGCGGGGTGCCTGGTTTCGCCTGCAATGTTTCGCCATGCGGCGGGGTCGGGTTCGGCGCAGGAAGGAGGGGCAGGCCCGGCGCTATCTCCGCTCCGGCGAGGGAGCGGGCTCCTGTTAGAGCCCCGCGCCCGCGTTGGGCCCGACGGGCGCTCGTTATATTTAGTTTAGACGGCAGGGACTGGGCTAATTGGCGCTGCTGGCAGGGCCGAGCGCGGTTTGCGGGGAGAGCCAGAGCGTGCCTAACAGGCCTCTCTCGGCAGAGCCGGGAACTCAGAGCGCAGGCACGGATCATTTGCATCCTCGGTGCCGGGGATCGTTTGATCCGCCTGTTTATGAAGCGTCAGGTGTCTTCCCAGAAGGGCCAGCGGGAGGCCAAATCACTTTTTTTTTTATTCCTCTGATTGACTGAGACACCCAGCAAACGGGGAGACATTGTGAAAAACGTCAGTTTCACACACGGCAGGTTTTTTTCCTCACTGTTAAACTCGCTTTGTGGTGCCTTTTCACCACTCCCCTGAGTTAGGTGGGAAAACAAGAGAGTCACTGCATTGGGCAGGACAGCACATGGGTCTCTGCATTAGGCAGGAGAGCAAATATATCTCTGTTACAGGTAGGAGAGAGACTATATCTCTGTTACAGGTAGGAGAGTAATTATTCCCCTGTTATAGGTAGGACAGTGAGTATATCCCTGTTATAGGACAGAGGGTGACTATATCTCTGTTATAGGAGGGAGAGTGATTATTCACCTGTTATAGGTAGGACAGTGAGTATATCCCTGTTACAGGACAGAGGGTGACTATATCTCTGTTATAGGAGGGAGAGTGATTATTTCTCTGTTATTGGCTGGACAGCACACTGGTGTTGACCCATCATTTAGAGAGTGGGTCATCCTGTCCTGCAAGCAGATGGGCTTGGAGCCAGGCCGTGCCGCATGGGGTCACGGGCCCAGCCCCCTCCCCACTGTGAACTGCATCTCTGTGCCCAGCCTGAGTGGAGTATTCACTCTGCTGTCCGTCTCTGTCGGACACTGCAGCCTTTATTTACTCATGCGTGGCACGGGTCCCACTGCCGCTTTATGAGGCAGATCTGTGTGTGTTTTTAGACTTTTCTTCTTATGATCAAAGGTGGAGATTGTTTGCGAGGGTGGTGATAGGCAGCTGCCCTCTCACGCAGTGCTGGTGGACGCTAACGGCCAGTGCGGGTTTAGCCTAGCTGCACACTGACCTGATTAAAAGACTCTCAGTGCTGGAGGGTGCCAGGAACGTCCTGCCATCACTGAACTCTGTGTACAGAAACGTCACCGCCCTTCCCCTGCAGTGCCTCTCACTCTGAGGTCACAGGTCACAGGTCACAGGTCACAGGGTGTACCGGAGTGACGTACATGAACCCCAACGCAAAAGGGGTATTTTTTTTAATCACTCAGGACAGCGAGAAGCATAAATAATAAATAATAATAATAAATCATGCCTTTTCTTTAGCTGATAATTACAAGTTTTGTAATGGAGTCAAAAGAAGTTATTTTTGTAACATTAATCAGAGCTATAAAATTCTACAGTGTTGAGCTACTCACTGTTATAGATTCTGCAGCGTCTCCAGGCAACCCTGGGGCCAATTACCTGAGACCCAGCAACCCATTCTCTCTGAACTATGCAAATCCCCTAACCTTTCCTCCTCTGCATCAGCGGGTATTCTCAGACCCTCCTCATCCTCACCCCCTCTCACCGAATCTGTCCTCTTCCCCGATCTCAGCCGAGGGTCAGCAGCCAGCTCCACACGGCCGTGCACTCCAACTCCACAGCACAGAGTCTGCTAATTTCTCTGCGGTTCCTCTCTCTTCTAAATAAAACACAGCAAACTCCAAAAGCTTTGCCTGGAGATTTCTCCCTCTGAACTGAACTGGATTGTGCTGCTAATCGTGCAAATAAGATTTTGCGTGTAAAGTCTGCAGGCCTTTTCGGGCAGTGTGGAGAGATCAGGAGGTGGAGCTGGGTGCTGGTCTGCTGCAGAGGACTTTGTATTTCAGTGAGCTCAGTCACGCCGGCGGCTGCGGCACCCAAACTTTCGGTAGGGGGGTGAAGCGTACCGTCAGTAATAGCCTCCGAGTCCTTTCTCAATACTTTTACTGAAAGCAAAAGTTTTACTGGCAAACATCTATTCCCACTATAGACCCCGGACTCCCACAAAGGTTTCAGGCCATTATAAATGCAGCTAATACCTTTTGAGCCTTGATCATACACTGCACACAGCACCATATTAAACACCCAGGCAGGCTTTCCGTTTTTTTTCCCCCAAAATACAGGAATTCAAAAGTGCTTCCCCTGCATTATTTCCCAGCATGGCCAGTATGGGACATCTCCAGGGAGGCTGTCTCATTTGCTCTCTGGGCTTGGGAAATTTATAACACAATCCAACATTATTGACATTGATGTACTACTGAGGCCGCAGCAATGCTTAGCCTAGCATATTCCGGTGACTCTAAGTAGATTTATTCACCTTGGTGTAGGGAAAATAGATTTTCTTGTACTGTTATTGTTGTTGTTGTTGATAGATGTGTAGGCTCGTGTAGTTTATGTGCTGTACCTCGGGGGTCTGGCTGCTGTTTGGGGCTTTGCTCTGTCCGTGAGCTATAAATAGCTTTGTCTGGGCAGCAGGTTTCTCTGCAGTTACAGCCCTTCAGGAGATGGTTATGATATTTATGTATATTAGCTTCCCTCAGTAAGACAGAGTGTCACTAGATGTTAGGTATGTTAATTCTCTCTCCTGCTCACCTCTGTTCTTTGTGAAATCATCTCACGCAATGGTGCTACCTTGTTTCAACAGCGTGAAGCTGTTTGGGTTTATCCCAGGGCAGAACCAGTGTTGCAGCACGGCTTGTGTCTGCATTTTTTGGATTTGTTTATGGGCTTCTGTATTTGATACATTTGATGTGACAGCTCGTGATTGTTAGATTTCTAAATTGTTGTAATGTCCGTTTGATCACCATCACATGTGATGCTCAGAGATGCTGCAATAAGCATTGTTGCAGTACTTTGCAGAAACACAGCTGTAGGGTAAGACTGCATATGTGCTATCTCTTACATTCATTTTCCCATGATGCACTCAAATTCCTCTGATCTCACATAAATTCCCATGGTGCATTGCACACAAAGAGCTGGTGTTAATTTTGCTGCAGCTCAAAATTTCTGCCTTCTGTGTGGGTTTGTTTGGTCACATCTGTAATTAGTAGCACAGCTGCATGTAAGAAGTGTCTCGTTAGCGATGCGTAAGTGTTGAGGACTGTCATCTATGTTGTTAGTACAGAAATGTGCAATATCATATTAATATGGAACTCACACTTGTATAGCATTTCTGAACGATGTCACAGTGTCACAGTTGCTCCTTTTTGATTGAGCTCTCGGTATCAGACGGATGGAGTGTGTTACTGTGTGTGTTCTGTAAGGGCGAACTTTGCCCGTTTCACGGTGTTCCTGATGACAGCTCAGCCCCAAACGCAGACAGGTGTTACTAATGCACCCTGTTTGGGCGCGAGGCCCGGGGACAGCTCACACGGGAGGCTGGGCCGTGCTGGCGTCCCTGTGACACACTGCCTCGCGGCCAGCGTCAGGGCGCGGCGGCAGCGGTCACAGCGGGGCCTGCACATCCAGCACCGGCTGGTTTTCCAGGCAGAACATGGACACCTCAGGAGTCTCACGCTCTGTTAACAAATGCTGAACAAACACACACGCACACACACACACACCATGCCCTCACACACACACACACACATACCGCAGGATAACGCTGGGACAACGTTTGGCCAGCCCAGTCTCACCCCCTGGTCCAGCCCCTCTCCCCCTGTCACCACCCTTACTGCCTGGCACTGAGCTCTGTCCCGAACTCTCTGTCCATCTGCCTCAGAGTCAAAGTTCCCTTCCATCAAAAAGGCAATTAATGAGGCACATTTACAGACTGTAATTATGGAGGAAGATGAGTAATAGTCTGCAAGTTTAAGATTATGAACACTCATCAATGCTAAATGAATGAAAGACATTTATAACTGTAATTAATTATCATCATTATTAATACCATGAGCGTTTTTTATGCTTCTTTTGCTATTGAGGAAATGGAATGTGAAAAGAATATTATTAATAATAGTGACTGCAATGTCATGATTGAGTTTTAATTATTGGTGTTAAAAAAAATATGAGGACAAATTGACAGTGAGGAAGAAGAAGAAAAGATTTTTTTCACTAGGAAATGTCCATAAAACATGCAGTTTTGACAGTAGTCAGAACTTCACAGTTCCTGTATACTTTGTCTTATATTTTGCATATACATATTAGTGAACACAAACACACACACACATACACACACACACACACACACGCGCGTGCGCGCACACACACACACACACACACACACACACACACACATGCACACACACACACGCACACACACACACACGCACACGCGCGCACACACACACACGCACACGTGCGCACACACTCACACACACGCGCGTGCGCGCGCACACACACACACACAGCTGATTCTTGAAGTAGAAACAGTTGTCCTGTAAGCAGTAGAGCTGTTACCACAGCACATGTTTCTCCTGAAGTGCAACATTGACCTTCCTCTTCCATGGAGCAAACTTATTTATTTTTTCATTTAACCAGGCAGCTGAAATAAAGGCAAGATGACAGAGAGCCACAAACTGTGTGAAGCATGATGCAGTGATTTTCCTTTATTCTTCCAAGAATCTGAGACACCACCAACACAGCAGCTACAGAGATTACATTACATTAAACTGCAGTGATTTCTAGTACTGGGAAATTATGCATTGTTGTTAAGGACTACGAGTGCATCTGGTCAAAGTAAAGCATAAAAACATGGATGTATGAAAATTCTGTGTCTTCAGGTTAAAAACGGCCTGTTCTGGTTTCTCTCCTAGGGTCGGAGTTCCTGTGCAACACTCACATAATCCCGGTGAAGAACGAGGAGGGCGTGGTCATGATGTTCATTCTGAATTTCGACTACGTCCTGGACGAAGGAAGCAGCGACTCTCTGGAGAGGCTCAACCACGCGTCTCCTGCCAAATCCAACCACAGTGAGTGGTTCCGCCCTCCCCCGCTGTTTTCCGCACATTTCCGCACAAGGCCCCACCCTTTCACTGAACCCTCGGACCAATGGCTGTTGCCAGCAGTAAGGGGCGGGGTGTGCAGATCTTGTTCTAACACCATCTCCCGTTTGCATCATAATACATTATTCACTGGCTTTGTCCCTTATTGCCTTACACTATATAAAAACTGTTTTAGAGCAGCATTTCTACAGAGTAGTCTAATCCTTAAAACACGGCCCTTGTTGTGGTGTAGGAGCGAAGCCTACGATTCGAAGGTGGTGGGGTTCAGTTCCTGGGCACGGGATGGCTTTTATACCCTTGAGTAATGAGCGTGTAACCTTATCCCTGTGGTAAATAGCCAACTGTATGAATTCAAGATGTTGAGTATATGGAAGCAAGCGTATAAATTGGCCCAAATAGAAACAACCAAAAAAAAACTAAATGGGATATTTGATTCCTGTCTGTCAGGGCGTTGCCATGTAAATGGTTTCCAGTTAAGTCCCGTCATCCTGTGGGCGGGATGGTTTGGGGGGTTTGGTGTTGTGGGGCGGGGGGTGTAATGTGGGCTCCCCGAGCATGACGAGGTCATCGGCGGATCACGCTAATTGGACAGGAAGCTTCAACTAGCAGCAGCGCTGCCGTTGAGAAGCCCCCTCCCAGCTTCCTTTAAGTGTTTTTTTCTGCCAAACGAGAGGGCGATTCCATAATTGGCCTCGGCATGAATAAAACATTATTCACGGTTATCTGGATATCTGAATAGCTGCCGCGAATAAGGACCCCGTCTCAAAGAGTCGTTTAGCAGCTGTGTCTTCACTCGGTTAATAGCTCTGATTTCATTCAGTGCCCCTGTTAAACTGGCAGTGGAAAAGCTTTTTAAGGCAGCATTTCAGCCCTTAAAAAGCCCACGTTTCCATTCACATCTCTGCCCCCACCCCCCTCTTTATTTAGCCAGCGAGAAACTAATTGTACGCCATGGCTGAGTGTTTAATACCTGACTCACCAGGCTGAATTCATTTCATGTGAAGGGTCATTTTTTCCTCTCAATTGCCAATGCTAAACATTGTATTCCCATCAGCGCTGGGCCAGTGGACATAGAGATGAGCGAGCCGGAGCCGCTCGCCCGGAGTGAGCGAGCGAGGGAGCGAGCGAGCGAGCGAGGGAGGAGGGAGTGAGAGACTGAGTGAGTGAGTGGGTGAGTGGGTGGGTGAGTGACTGAGTGAGAGTGAGAGTGAGGGAGTGAGGGAGAGTGAGAGGGAGGGAATGAGAGACTGAGTGAGTGGGTGGGTGAGTGAGTGAGTGAGTGAGGGAGTGAGGGAGAGTGAGAGGGAGGGAGTGAGGGAGTGAGAGACTGAGTGAGTGGGTGGGTGAGTGAGTGAGTGAGTGAGTGAGTGAGGGAGTGAGAGACTGAGTGAGAGTGGGAGTGAGGAAGTGAGTGAGTGAGTGAGTGAGTGAGTGACTGAGTGAGTGGGTGACTGAGTGAGTGAGTGAGTGAGCAGAGATCACTAATGAACTCAGCGTCGCGTCTCCTTTGCCCGGGGGGCCCGCTGCCGTTTATTTCGAGGTTTACAATCACTCCTCAATTAGTGGCTTTCATCATTTCTGGAATCCCTCCGCTTTATTTTCTGCTCTGTGGTTGTTATTTTTGAGCCGTGTGGTAGCAAGCCTCGGCGACGGAGCCCAAGGCGCTGTTCGCCTGCCGTCCTCTCAGCTGCGTGTCAGGAGGTGTAAATGTCAAAGGGGCGTCATTTTAGCGTCCTGTTCGAGGGCACAAGCACGACCACACACCGAGCATGGCAGAGCCACCCAGCGCACCTCAACACAGCGGTGCTCGACACAGCGGTGCTCGACACGGCGGTGCTCGACACGGCACACTGCAACACAGCTCAAAACACGGCACACTGCAACACAGCGGTGCTCGACACGGCACACTGCAACACGGCTCAAAACACGGCTCACTGCAACACAGCTCAAAACACGGCTCACTGCAACACAGCGGTGCTCGACACGGCGGTGCTCAACATGGCACACTGCAACACGGCTCAAAACACGGCTCACTGCAACACAGCTCAAAACACGGCTCACAGCGTAACTGTGCAGTGCGGTACAATGCGGTGAAGTGTGGACACACTCACAGCTCCAGTGTCCAGAGAAGCATATTAATATACATGCTAAGACGTGTGTGTGTGTGTGTGTGTGTGTGTGTGTGTGTGTGTGTGTGTGCGTCCGTGCGTGCATGTGTGCGCGCGTGTGTGTGTGTGCATGTGTGCGCCCATGTATGTTTGTGTGTGTGTGTGTGTCTGTGTGTGTGCGCATGAGTGTGCATAGGTGTGTGTATGTGTGTATTTATGTGTGTGCACACAAGCGTGTGTGTTCTATTTTCTCTGCCGCTAATCAGAGCTGATTGCTCGTCTCGGTGAGGCCCTTGCAGGACGGTGAAGGAGGGGACAAATTAGCCTGGGTGCGCAGCCCTGATAAGCAGAGTCCTCAGAACAAGGGGAAGCTTTCTCAAACCGTCAGCACTTTCAGCCCCGGCATTCTGAAGCCCAGGATGTGCCAGGGTTGACCTTGCACAGAGAGTGCCTTCATCACAAAGTCATGTTTTAGGGACAATGAGGGGGAAACTCAGATCAAATTAGCATTCAATGTAAAGATATCCTGCGGTATCGTAGCAGCAAGCGGAAACGCTCTTGCATTGGAATGCAATCCCTGGATGTCTGTGTGTGCAGTGGGCGGAGTTTAGTGGCTGCCCTGGAAAAACATGGTCCTACCATGGTCTTCAGAGATGGACCACAGACCTCAGCTTCCAATTCCCACCTCCTGAGCAACACTAAGAACTAAAGTGATGAAATCCAATGACCAAAATTTTTGAGGAGTTGCAAACTTTTTTAAAAGATGAGGCTGATGTGCGTGGATGGCTGTTCCCCTAAAGGAAAATCACTGCTCAGTAAAGAGAGCCAGCTGTTTAATGCTTTTAACGTGTGTAGTGAACAAGAGTGTGGAGCCTTATCCTGTTAAAGTGACATCATTAGACACAGTGCTTAAGAAACAAATTACTCACCCCCTGCTCCATGGAATGTGTTCAGAAAATGAGACGCCTGGTCTTGCTTTGCATATGTTTATTGGCATTAATGAATTTATTTACGTGCTTCACTACTTCACTTTCATGTATGCCATTATATTAGATGCATGTATTGCGTCAGAATTGTTTGAAAATGCAGGGGTCTTTGCTTTTGGCCCGTCTTGTGAACCGTTTCCTGCTGATTTCATATTCATTTTCACCAATCAATTACCACAGACTGTAGGAAATGCCAAAGAAAGCGCGCATGGCTTCTCCCCTCTTTGTTTTTTTTTAATGGCGTATCAAATTAGACGTGACATTCGGCTTCCTATTGCTGTCAAACGGTGCAGTTGCAGGAACTGCAGTCTCCCGTTTACAGGAGTTTCACTCTCTCGGTTACAGGAGCTGCGCTGTAATGTTTACGGGAGACCTGTTCTATCGTTTAAACGAGCTGTTCTCTCCACTTTACGGGAGCTGCACCCGTTTACCGCTACCCTGTATTTCTTCGGCTCCACGGCTGTTCGTGGCAAGACGAGAGGAGAAATTTCATGCTCCCATTGCAGCTGAGATGGTGGAGACTCAGGGCTGGGTAGTGGACTCTTAACAGGCCACTGGTGCGGAAGTCACCCTGTGCATCAGCCAGAGAGAAGCCTTCAGTTCCCTGGTCCCCCTTCACGAGGCTGTAAATGGTCCTCTTCCTGTGCGTGCTCACAGCGCCTGCATCGAACGCAGACCATCCGAGCCAGCAGGGAAGATGGTGTTTGTATTTATGCCAGCATATTAGGACACATGGATACCTGCATAGCGTGCACTGTGTTTAGCTGTGTGAACACCACTTGCCAGGACAGTTTATATAGGTTCCAGTTTACATTTTGTTCCTGGACAGCAGGTTGTAGAATATTTATGAAGCATTTAAGCAGTTAAGCACCATACTCAAGAGTGCACTGGTCGGTGGCCTGTCCTGGATTTGAACCCATAACCTTCACGTCCACATGACCACTTGCCTCCGTGTTACTGTACACTGTTTCAGTGAAGACTGTTCCTAATTTGCTGTTTATAATTACTGGGAAATATGGAAATGAATATGACCGTGGGGGCCTGTGGGCTGGTATGGAGGAAAGGAGTCGAGTTTCGCTAATTAGGCCCTGTTAATGAGGGCTTCTGTCAGCCCTGAAATTACTGACACTTCATCGCTGGCTTTCGGTGTGGCTGCACTGTCGTCAGACCTACAGCTCAAAATCCCATTGATGGTGCTTAGACCCCTTTCATATCCAGCTTCTCTTTGTATTCTTTGTTGCTGAGAAGTTTTCTGTTGCTAGTCTGGTGGGGCTAGCATGAGACTTGATTTATACACAATTTGTGTTTAAATCACTCTATTGAAATGCGAATAAAAGTATCGATGAAGAACTGAAATGTTTTGAGGCGCACAATTTCTGTAGTTACTACAGTTTCAAAAGGGTCTTATCACTGAAGGAGACAGAACTGCAGTGCTCTGTGAATGCATTATACTCTCGCTAACCGCAGAGATACGATATGCTTCCATCCACCCAGGGCAGCCACATAACCAGGGATTCATATCTCCTGCTGAGACACACAATAACACTGAAACGCGTATCCCGCTTCACCGTCCTGTGAAAGAGAGACATCGGGCAGGGGATACTCTACATCCTAGCCTAACGTAGCCTGTCAGTGCGCCGGCCCATGCCGCTGTCGAGCACGAGGACCCCATTGTGTCGGCCGCGGTGTTGTGACATCCGCACACGTGACACGGTAACAAACGCGGCCCGCGGTGAAGACGGTGCTGAATGACAACTGCCTCATATTTCTGAGAGCAGTTTCCCTTTCAGCCCCGCTGCTGTATTCTTAATGAGCGGCCATATGGTCACCCTCCTCGGAGTGGGACTAGCGTGCGCGTGCCATCCGAGGCGATGTGCGGTTTCCCCAGGGTTTTAAAAAAGATGAAATCACATTCCGGTGTAGTGGATGGTGTCTTCTGCGTGGCACAAGGTCGAACCGGCTTGGAGAAATATCTGTCTTATTGTTTGGCAGTTTCTGCCCTAACAAAATAGGAAATTGTTGAGCAGCCTCCCAAAAATCTCTTAAGATGTGAAGTTCTGGCATGAGGCCACAGTGGGTGAATTGTGGCTTTGTCAGTTAATTGTCGCTGGGGAACTGTGGCTTGGGGGATGTGTTGTGTAAATGGATCGCCTTCGCTATTCTCAGTCTTTATCATATTGACAATATTCAGGACTTAAAGCCAATGAATCACTGGTTACATTACAAATCGTATCAGAAATTTACATTCTGCCAATGATGAGTTCCTTTTTGTCTGTATCAGTGCATTTACTTGGCAGCTTCCAAGGTGTAATTCATCTCTTTTCTGTCAATGAATGTGGCACGAGAAGTAGATAAATAATGCAAAGGGCTTCAAAGAGCTAAATTCCATGGGGAGGTGTGGGACTTGTCTGATAGAGCAATGTTTAAAAATAGCCAAGGCCAAAAATCTTTAATAATGGTATGGATCAGGAGGGTTAGGGAAAACCAAATTCTGGTCATTTTGGACAAAGGTCTGAAACACCCAATTACTAGACTAGAGTTGATATGAGGCAATTTCCTCATGGTCTGTGTGAAACCAGCCAGTTAAAGCAGCCATCTTGTTATTGTAATCTTACAGTTTACATCATCTGAATCAGAAGCAGCGTGTGTTATGTATTGTAAGCTCATGCAATAGACGTTGCAGTTATTGAAAAGGTCAAGCTGCAAGTAACCCAATTTATATTTTCAGAAAAATGTGTGGGCCTCCTGGTGTTGTATTTCAAATAGATTCTTTGAAACTGCATTATTTTTACATCTCAGTTTTTGCCTGTTTAAGGAATCCTTCATTTCTGTACTGACAGCAAAGGCAATAGAGACAGAACACAACTAGAAATTTCCACATGCTTGCATTTCACAGATGTCAAGCACATAAATGCAGAGCCGTGGATTCTTTGCATGCAAATTCGGAGGGTTACGTTAAGGTAATTCCGCAGAAATGAAATATTCCTTGTTTGCAGCTGCTTAACGTAACATCTGGTCATTTGAAGTGAAGCGGTGCAGTCTGAGTTGGGTTTATTTTCATGTTGCTGTTCAGATGGCTGTGCTATTTTTAGCGTGATGTCATCTCAGGGCATCTGCACGTTACACAGAAGTGCACATTAATACCGCAGATATTCTATTATAACCAGATATTCAGCTCCTGCATTCCCTCCATCCTGCATCCAGAAGTTTCTGCCTGGTAACAGGAGATTCCAGCACTGTCTGCGGTCCAGTGCATTCCTATAGATATGCTGTTTTAGACCACACCCTTTCGAGAATGTTCCTAATGACCCAACAATTTAGAACACTTGTCACCAATGGCAGAGACAGGATTTTCAGTGTGGAATGCACTGGGATGACTGTCTGGCCCACATATTAAGCATGACACTGCATTACATTACTGTCATTTAGCAGACACTCTTATCCAGAGTGACTTACATATTTACTACAACTTTACAAGTTACCCATTTATACAGCTGGATATTTACTGAGGCAGTTCTGGATTAAGTACCTTGCCAAATGGTACAGCAGCTTTTTTTGCAACTTTTCAGTTATGAGCCCTGCTCCTTACCACTACGCCACACTGCCGCCCCAACATCCCTGCTAATGCTGTTTCGTGTCTCCCTCCTCCAGGAAAGGGGAGGTTTTTCCGGTTCCGCCTGCCCGCCCTGAACCTCCTGGGTGCCAGCAAACAGTCCCTCCCCCAGGAGGACCCGGATGCGGTCATGGTCGACTCCCCGAAACAGGGCGACCGCTCCGTGGCCCTGGACGACTTCAAATCGGCCACCAAGGAGAGCTGCAGCCCGTCTGACATCGACGACACCCGGGCCCTCATCGGCCCCACCCAGCACCCTGCCCCCACCGACTCCCCGGGACCCCTGGACCAGTCCTCCCCGAAGCGGCAGTGGGACCGGCTGTACCCAGATCAGCCGCGGTCCACCACATGCCTGGCCCACACCACCTCCCAGCAGAGCATTAGCAGCATGAGGAGGGCCTCCTCCGTCCAGGACATGGAGGGCTTCAGCTCCAACCCCAAAGCCGTGTTCCGGGACCGGCACGCCAGCGAAGGTACGGCCGCTCCGAACCCCGCTCCGCCAGCGTCCCCCTCGCTGAGCGCAGGCGTAGGTGAGGGTTAATCACGGCAGGCGCGGCGTAGCTCTCGCTGTCTGCGTGATGGATCGCTGGCTCCTCTCCGCTCCTGTAATTGATGTCCCCGGACACCGTATGTCAGCGGTGCAGATGACACCGTAACGACTTTGCCCCACTGTAAATTGTGTACACAGAGGTTGTAGCCTAGGTTTATGTCGTGTCTTATGACTGGGAAAAATCAATCATCTTCCTCTGAAATGTCTAATGTCTGTCCGCTGTGATTTGCAGAGAAACAGCCACAGAGGAAGAAAATGGCTCCAATGAATCACGAAAGAAAGTTTTGATAATTATATTTTTTTTGTACTGGTAGTTGAGAAAACAGATTTAAATTTAGATTTATGTTTTGACGTCTCCTCTCATCGTATCCGACTGTAAAAAGCACAGCTTTACAAGGAGCTGGTTTTGTTCCCATGAAAAATAAAATGCTGTCTCCTGTCTCTTCCCTCCGACGTCCCCACGCTGCGTTTCAGACAATGGTCGCAATATCAAAGGTAACGGCGTGCTCTGCACACGCTTCTGTCGGGCTGTCTGCTGCATGTTCTTTCTGAAAGAAAACCAGAGCGCAGGCCGAGCTCTGCGAAATGCACTTGCTTTGTATGGTTTGAGATGTGAATGCTTTTATTTATTTTATTTTTTTTCGGAGAATATTTCCTGGAGGTTCTCGGCGTCTCCTCGTCTGCTGTACAGCGGAGACCACCAAGGCCTGCTCCGGCATGCCAGACTGCTCAGTAAAAATGCACTGCCCTCTCGTAAACCTGCATGAAAAAAATGAATCAGCCTTCCTTTCTAATTTTTTTTTTTTTTTTTGACTGAAAATCGATGAAACGTGAATGCTCTCTGTGTGCATCCCTGCAGCTCCATGTCCATGGGCAATTATTTCAGCTCTTATGACTCACCAGCTCAGAACATCGTAGCTTTTTTAAAATTTCCTTTTCTAAATGCTGTTTGTATAGTTTCTCTGTCCTTCACAGTACGGTGTACATGAGCCCTTTCAATTCAAAGTCTGCTGCAGGGTTCAAATATTATGCAATTCTGAGCCTTTGGCAAAGTCAAAATGACAGAATTCAAGTTATCGATGGCTTGCCTTTGAAACCACCATTTATCCTGAGAAACTCAAAGGTGGATAATGCAGCCTAAACATGCAAAAACAGTTATCGAGGAGCAGCGGTTTTCTTCGGATCGCAGACACTCGAGTGTGCTCTTCACACGCAGATTCAGAACTGTGGCTGACAGCCCTGTTTGGGAACATACCGTGAGAACACAGGGTTTAATGGCCAGCCCACCCTGGCTCATCAGTGGCCTACAGCCTTCTTCTCGCACTGTGTCCAAGCCTGGGCTTGAACACTCTGCTTCCATTACGAGCCCTGGGAGGCTATGCCATGTGTTCATAATTCTCTCTATTAAAAATACTTCATATTGTCAGAAAGTAAATTCCGCCTATGCCTTCTGATACTGCTGACAGAGGGAATAGGTTGAAAATAGCTAAAGGGAAATTTAGAAATTTATCACTGACACTTTTTAATACCCAGAGAGTTATTAATATTTTAAGTGATTACTGTCCAGAACTAATCAGAGACTGTTCAATTCATATTTTGTGGCTCAGCTTCTTGGTGTTTCTAACTGCATTGGTGGGACCAGGGTGAACTGACGGCAGTACTGAATTTTCCAGCTGAAGTTCTCTTGCTTGAATCTCTCCTTTCGGTCACTTTTTTTCTTTCTTTCTCCCAAACTGCTAGTGTCCCGCTCCTGGATGGCAGGGGGTATGCTGTGCACCTTCTTCTTTGTGTTCATCCTGAGCAACCTTAGCATGCGGTCACGCCTTTTTTTATTTGAATGTTCCTCCTGTCTGGCTCTCTGTCCTTTCTCCTACAGTGTCACCCACTGTTCTTCTCCTTCAACACTCCTTGAAAAAGGGAAGTGGTGCATTGTGGGACTCTTTTTGGTTGAAGGCCCTTTGCTGCTGAGTTAGTGTCCTGCCAAACCATGCACCACCTGCTTCTCTTTTTCCGCTATACTCACCTGTAATGAGTGTGTGTCCACACAACGCAGTGCTGTACTGTATATTATCAGCCACGTAAGGCAAGCTTTGTGCTTCTTCTACACACGTACTGTAGAAGGTTTACTGTGGTGTAAGATCTACTTTCTTTTCACCATTTCAACATTTAACTTGAGCTAGAAAACAGGGATATGAGGTTTCATGTATAGAATCAATAAGGACTGTCATCAGTGACTGGAAGTACCCATCGTATAAAGCATGCCTACATCATGTTTAATTTTTCAGTACAATAACCTGAGGTACATTTACTCTAAATTTGTCCACTCTCTGGTCTTCTGTAAGAATGCTACTTACACCGCCAAGGAAAAGAGAGTTTTACAAGCGTGCCTTTTTTCATTTTGATTTGTGGGATTAGTCATTTATTTAAGTCTGTGATTAGATTTCTCTTGGAAAAATGGCCACTAAAACCTAAGGCACTGTCAGTGTGCACTAAAAGTAAGTGGTTATCAGTAGTAGATTGGTGGAACACTTAGCCTCTGCTGCTAATATGACCCACACTGAGTTAGAGTAGGAGCCACTGTTTTCCTTGCATGTAATCAGGTTCATCACACATATCTGTATCCTTCTGCTTTCCAGG
Organism: Megalops cyprinoides; assembly: GCF_013368585.1. Lineage (NCBI taxonomy): Eukaryota > Metazoa > Chordata > Actinopteri > Elopiformes > Megalopidae > Megalops > Megalops cyprinoides. The sequence continues at coordinate 32,260,797 of NC_050596.1, read as the reverse complement.
ACCATTCAACCACATCAAATCCAGTCTGCTGGGCTCCACCTCTGACTCCAACCTGAACAAGTACAGCACCATCAACAAGATCCCGCTCATCACGCTCAACTTCTCAGAGGCAAACAACGACAAGAAGGCAGCCTCGCCCCCATCCTCAGAGAAAACCATCATCGCACCAAAGGTCAAGGACAGAACGCACAACGTCACAGAAAAAGTCACCCAGGTGAGACTGTCCCCTGAAGCATGCTGGGATTAGACGGATTTGAATCGGATTAGATACACGGTCTGTACTTTTCTGAACTCTGAACTTGATCCAGCTTCAGGTAGTGCTGTACAACATGTGCATGGATTTGAAACACTTAGAAAATGAATAGGCAATCCTTTGCAGTGACACGCTGTGTTGTTGGCCAATGCTAACAAAAGTGAACAGCTATCTGAAATTGGCATTATTGCTAAGGTGTATGGCGTATGTCTGTAGTTGTGTGGCTGTAGCACACAACAGCTACTCGCTACTTGTGACAGACAGGTTTCCTTGTCAGGTAAGGGTAAGCCCCTGATGTGATTATGTTTGAGCCTGTAAAGTCTACAGTGTGGATATTAACAATTTGTAGGTAATACAAGTGGAGTTCTGTGGGAAGAAATTTCATGGAAATGGTTTTGCTGTTTTCTGTAAGATAGCACTTCCACCTTCAGAGTGATGTACAGTGTTTTTGTTGGTGTCAGTGAGGCCACAGGAAACAGGATGCTGAGAGCCAATGGAGTGTTGAGTTTCTTGCTCATTTTATCCATGTTCCGCTGATACAGTCACAGATGCTTACATGTGAATATATGACTTGATTGCCTGTTAAAGTCAGATCATGATTTTAAATCTGTACTTTGTGATATTTGAGGGAGTGGTGTGATATGCAGAGAACAGCTGCTAAGGGGGGAAGTGGTCAAATAGCTCTAATTAATAAAAAACTGTAATGGGTATCATTTTTCATTTTTGCTTCTCATTGTAATCAATCATAGCAAACAGCGTTTAACAGCAGTTTTGTCTCTACGAATATTACATTATTTTTAAAACACTCATATAAATGTGTATATTTAAATGTGAAGACCTCTCACACTGAGGCTGCCAGCCCAGGCTCATTGATGCCATTCTGAAACTTGAATAAATTCTAATTAAGGCACTGAAATATGCCAACTGCTGAAGTGAGCAGGTTAATGGTGTGCATTGTCTGCTGCACCTTCCAGTTTGAGAATGTCAGGAATTAATTCATGTATTCCGCCTTCTCAAAGCAGTCTGGGTAATAATTGATTTAAGAGGATTGAATTTGTAGACATTGGGAGGTGTCATTCCCCCCAGGATCCACTGTGTCCTGGGGTCCCACAGGGTGTTCTTACAGCCATCAGACACAGTTCAGTGCAGACAGCGCCTCTTGAAAGTTTCAGACATCCTTAGTTTTACCCACAAGGCCCTGACCCATAATCTCAGTAATGTTCCTCTTTCATCTACAAGAGAAGAGCTTCTTTAGAAGGAACCACTGTCTAATTGTGCTTCTGGGAACCCTGGAAGCTTTTCCCAGAATCTGATCTTTATCAGTGGTGCGCAGTGCATCTTCTGATTGGTCGGTTATCCTCCTGAGTATGAGCTTGCACACTGAAACGCCCACGATGTGATTCCGCTTATAGCTACCACCACAGGGCTCCATAATCAATACAGCCAGGCTCGGAGTCAGGCCTTCTGATTCAGCTATATTAGATCAAACACATTATTTTCAATGAAAAATGTAAGTGATATATAAGATGCATTTCCATTGAAAAAAAATAAGCTTTTGGTTCAAACATGATCATTTTCTTCCATTTTGACTGAAGAATGACTAAAGAGTGGGTTTTGAAATCTGACTGTTAAACACTACAATGCCTCTTAACTCCACGCTTAAAGCATGCATCTTATTTAATCCAGCGCATAAGAGCTGTGCTTTCTTACCCAGATTTGCTTTCCAGGGTGGACTGGAGCGCCTTCATCCAATCAGCTTCCAGCTCTAAGTGGGCCATGAATTGGCGACAGAGACCACTGACACTGTTATGTCATTGTTACATTGACCATCTCAAATGATTCAATTTCGTTCATTCATGCAAACCTATATATCTACTAAATTGCACAGCTGCACTTCAAGGCTTCAGTGAAAAGAGTGCATGATACAGGTCAACCGTGTAATACAGTGATTCAACAGCATTCTTGTATTTGTATTTAATGGAAACAACAGCTAAGTTAAAAATCTAAGTGCAATCATTCAGTAGGGATGTCTCAAAGCAAGACTCTAGCAGGTAGGAACTGCTTTGTCTTCAAGCAGTCACCTCCATACGCAGACTCTGCTGCTTCTTTAAGCAGTCACCTCCGTACGCAGACTCTGCTTTGTCTTTAAGCAGTCACCTCCGTACGCAGACTCCGCTTCGTCTTTAAGCAGTCACCTCCGTACGCAGACTCTGCTTTGTCTTTAAGCAGTCACCTCCGTACGCAGACTCCGCTTTGTCTTTAAGCAGTCACCTCCGTACGCAGACTCTGCTTTGTCTTCAAGCAGTCACCTCCATACGCAGACTCTGCTGCTTCTTTAAGCAGTCACCTCCGTACGCAGACTCTGCTTTGTCTTTAAGCAGTCACCTCCGTACGCAGACTCTGCTTTGTCTTTAAGCAGTCACCTCCGTACGCAGACTCTGCTTCTTTAAGCAGTCACCTCCGTACGCAGACTCTGCTGCTTCTTTAAGCAGTCACCTCCGTACGCAGACTCTGCTTCTTTAAGCAGTCACCTCCGTACGCAGACTCTGCTTTGTCTTTAAGCAGTCACCTCCGTACGCAGACTCTGCTTTGTCTTTAAGCAGTCACCTCCGTACGCAGACTCTGCTTCTTTAAGCAGTCACCTCCGTACGCAGACTCTGCTGCTTCTTTAAGCAGTCACCTCCGTACGCAGACTCTGCTTCTTTAAGCAGTCACCTCCTTACGCAGACTCTGCTTTGTCTTTAAGCAGTCACCTCCGTACGCAGACTCTGCTTTGTCTTTAAGCAGTCACCTCCGTACGCAGACTCTGCTTCTTTAAGCAGTCACCTCCGTACGCAGACTCTGCTTTGTCTTTAAGCAGTCACCTCCATACGCAGACTCTGCTGCTTCTTTAAGCAGTCACCTCCGTACGCAGACTCTGCTTCTTTAAGCAGTCACCTCCGTACACAGACTCTGCTTTGTCTTTAAGCAGTCACCTCCATACGCAGACTCTGCTGCTTGGTATTTTTCCACTGAAAGAGGCAACTGCCCCCGCAGCAGAATGATGCCAGCAGCTGAACCCGTGCTACACTCGCTTCGCGCAGTAGCAGGTGGAGCCCATGCCAGAGGAGGCTCCTTTTAGCTGTTTTGTCCTACACAAGAAGCACAGCAGTCCCTGACTCCATATCATGCATCCGCTTGCATTTCAGACACCTCATCAACCGCAGGACAGATGGCGTTTATTTCAGGCAGATGGCAGTTTTCATCTTTTCTGACGTTTTTCAATCCGTTCATCAAAAGACGGCATCCTTTTGAAACGTATTCCCTGCGTATGCGCAGTGCTTTTGTTGCGGGCGGCGGGGGGGGGGGTTTCACACACCCTGCGTCTCGACAGTTCCAGCAGACACTTGGGCAAACACTTTTTTCTCCTCCGTCGGCGGCACAGAGACACGCCCCAGGCCGGCCACGCCGGGTCCTCGGAAACATCTCCGCGGTTTTGGAGACAGACGGAAATTCGGCAGGGCGAGGCTTGAACCAAAACTCGAGACACATGGCAACCGTTGCAGTCATCACGTGGATCGCTCATCATGCCTAACGTGTTTCACTGCGATTCACACACAAGCTCGCCTGATTGATGTTTCTATGTAGAGAATTCGGTCCTTAAAGATCGCATTCTCGCAGCAGAGGGAACATCCTGCAGGATAGCGTCATGGCTTCAAATCCGTTTGAGGAGATTGCATTAATTGCAGCATCGGGTTTGCAGAACGTTAGCTTTCACCCGGGCCACTTTTGATAAATGGGGTTTAATCTGCGTGACTGTTCGCAGAGTGACTGTCTCTTGGAAACCGGAGCCTAATGTGGCAGTGATTCCAGTGTTTTTCCAGAAGACCGATGAGTAACTACACTCCCGCTGATGGCAGAGACACCGCATCAGCATCAGCATCAGCGAGAGAGAGAGAGAGAAAGAGAGCGCAGCCGGGACTTTCTTTAGATGCAGTGGAAAGTGTCCTGCCCAAACCTGTCGACCATGACAATCTAAAGGACACGAGGGCCACTGCCGGCGCTGCCAAAGGTGCTGGCCCGTCACATTCTGTAATGTGGAGGCACAGTCATTCGGATTCCTGCATCTGAGAGGCTTCCGCATCATTCGCCTGCCTCGCCTGTCAAGACATATGGAAAAATCCATAATTCATGCCTTCCATTGTAGTGAAATGTGCTGAGGCGACACAAAACAACACCCATGTATTATTACTGCGGCATTAATAAGCGAAAAGGCTCCGTTTCCCAGACTGTCAGAGCTCATTAAATCCCGACGAGAGGTAAGCGCCGGGCCGGGTGTTAAATTACAGCGTACCTGGGCTGAGAGCAATTCGTTAACAATAAAGCCCAGAATCCTTTATTGATCCTGGCGACTGGAAACAAACTCTGCAAAAAGAGAGACAATTCTCCCTGGCATCGGACAGCTCGCCGGCTCAAACGACGCTAAATGTAATCAGCTGTGAAGTGCTGGGGAAGGCGGCGGAGGCCTAAGTGAAGATATTGTACAAATCCCTTACCACACCTGCAGGCCTAATAAACAGACAAAGCCGGAATCCCCAACAGGAGACTAAAGCCTCCCATCAGCACAGGTTTGCGCGTAAGAGCTCCACCAAACAGACCAAGCATCTTTGCATTACCCAATTTGGGCAAAGTGAACACGTGAATTAAAAAAATGTCATACATGGAAATAAGGACCTACCCATCACCTTTAGCTGGTTGCATAATTTATATCTGAATTGCAGGTCAAAATCTGAATGGCATAAAGTTGTGTGGTGGTCACTGGATATGCCTGTCTTAGGATTTAGTTTTAATTCTAAGGTGGTTTTTTGTTTTCTTGCCAAATGCCCTTGTCAACCTACCTGTGCACATGTTTTCCATTTAAACAGATGGATATTTAATAAAGCAGCTTGGTTTAAGCATCTTGCCTAAGGTTACAGCAGGGGTTTCTCACCTGTGTGCTGAACCTGCAACCTACTGGTTACAAGCCAAATTTCCTAACCTCTAAACAGCAAAGTAGCATATCATTAGCAGATCAACTGTGTAATCATTCACACAATTCTACATGTTTGACTGGCTGTTAAATGTGGACATATGTTTCATCTTCCTGTGGTGACTCTATTGAGCACCATCTTCAAAGTAAATTAAATGGACATTTTGATGCCACAGAGCTGGTTTGGTGGGTTTGGCTTTAGATCAGAGGAATCTTGCATTGCCTTGCTATAAACCATATTACAATTTTCTGGAAGAAATGAAAGTAGCCTTAGTTGATAAGAAGCAATTTTGGAGTTTGCAAAACTTGAATTAAATTCATACTTCTTGTTCTCTGCTTATGCCAGCGCTAGACTGGATGTATGTTTTTTTTTTTTTTTATCTGAGGGATTTTCTAATAATAGATCCTCTTTTTTCTGAATCGTTGACCCTTACCAGAGCAATATAATTCTTATCTTCACACTAGCATGCCACGATGAGAATGATCTGTAATTAGCTTGGATTTAATGAATCCTGGCTGTGACTGTTCAAGCAGGGTAATAAACGTAGCAGGACACCTCTTCCCTCTTTTTCCTTTACGCTAAAACCGCCGTCGTCATCAGACCGGGATTCATTTTAAGACTCCGCTTCTGACCTGTGGTCCCATGGGGGGGGGGGGGGGGGGCAAAGACACCTAATATGGAATTAAATTACACACCGCGCCATCGAGGCCGCCCAATGAGATGGGGATTACGGAGGCAATCCTGCATGAAGCTGCTGCTGGGGGGTGGGCGGGGTCTGCACTCCTGACACGTCTTTTGGCGCTGTGGCTTTTCCCTCTCTGATTGGCTGAGAGGTAATTGCTCCTTGTGCCCTTGGGCGAGGCACTTTACCTGGAATGCTCCGGTAATAACCAGCCATATATATGAGTGCCATGGATAAAAGTGTCAGCGGGCAGGAGGAATATTTCTGTGAGGTAATGATAATAACCACAGGGTCATTCAGGCTCTTCATGGAAAATTCTTAATGATCTTTCCATTATTAATAAGGAAGGAGGCGCGGCCACTTTCCCCGGGAAACCCTCCGCAATTTGGACAATTTGGAGTCAAACAAACGTTCTGTGCTGACACCGCAGCGGATATTACACATCCTGCGGATGTGACAACTCTCACTCCTGCGGATGTGACAACTCTCAGTAAGGTTCTGGAAAATCACTGCTGTAGAGAAATGAGTTTCATCCAGCAAGTTCATCCATCTCCACAAAGGCAGGGGATGATTTTAGACCTGCAAACTTTGTGCAGGATAGAGATGATCACTCATTCAGGTTTCATTTAAACCATATTCATATAGATATTCCCATTCAAAATCAGCATGGTGATGCCCGATAGACGCCTGATGCTATCCTAATATCATGAATACATTAATGTATAATGTTTCACGGAAAGGGTTATTTACATGATGATGAACTGTACATTGAAATGTAGAGAGATTTGCATGGCATGTTTAAACATGGCTACCTGTTAAAATCAGAGAAGGAATTATGTAAATGTTTCAGTTTTTTCAGTTCAATAATGCAGACTAATGCATTATTATTTATCTCGCTTATCCATTTCAAAAATATGTGCCAAAAATGTATGACCATTACACTGTCATAATTTCTCCAAATTAAAAGTTTTCACATGGAAGCCAGCTTTTAACATGCACACATCAATTATGTGTACAAGCTCCTGAAAGCTTGCCAAATGCTTACAAATGACAGAAACAGCCAGATTTAAGAAGGTGAGCAATAAACAGATCATTTATCTCCGCTGAAAGTTGATGCAAAGTCAGAGGTCAGTTTTAAAATAAAGACCACAGCCAATGCTGCTGTGTTGCACAAGCAGAGGAAAATGAGGTGAAGTTGGAAGGTTTATCTGCAGATAAAGTGCAGTCGGAAACACTTGCATTGCCACCAGATAGAGTCTCAGATGAATGGTTTATAATGTGATTTGAGCCCTGATGAGTGTCCTGCTGATAGTGTAGGGGGAGTGTGCAGGAGGATTGTGGGTCCCTAAGCAAAAAAGCTGCAAAAAAGCAAGCAATAATATTGGCCTTTTTAAATTTCATCCTCTTATTGTATGCAGAAGATATAGAGATTTACCATTTGGCAAACAAGTGCAAACATTCAACATGGAGATTGCAATCGCAGACAAAACTGCAATGTACGTTTAAGTAAAGTTTAACGCTCTCGTTTTAAAGGCCACATTTACATAACATTGATAGTTGCGCTGATAATATCACGACCTTGTTTCCTTGTTTTCCCTTCTGAAACTGGCTGTTTTGCCTTGCATTTAAGAAACGACAGTGCATTTGGGGTAATCTGGGCCGGCTCCAGGTACATTTAACAGGAGGGTCTAGCTGGCATACTGGGAGCTCCAAACTGGCCAAACATCGTCAGTCAGAAGTAATTGCCATGAGTTGAAATGTTTGGCAGCCCAGGTGGATATTTGGATGGCCCCCCGGCCCCCCGGCCCCCCCACCCCCCACAGAAAAATACCTATGGTCAAACGGAAGAGATTCTCCACTTCGTGGACGTTCACGGTGTCTCCCCCTTCACCTGCAGGTGCTGTCACTGGGAGCGGACGTCCTGCCGGAATACAAGCTCCAGACGCCGCGCATCGACAAGTTCACCATCCTGCACTACAGCCCGTTCAAGGCGGTGTGGGACTGGCTGATCCTGCTGCTGGTCATCTACACGGCCATCTTCACGCCCTACTCCGCCGCCTTCCTGCTCAACGACCGCGAGGAGCAGAAGAGGCGGGAGTGCGGCTACTCCTGCAGCCCGCTCAACGTGGTGGACCTCATCGTGGACATCATGTTCATCATCGACATCCTCATCAACTTCCGCACCACCTACGTCAACCTCAACGAGGAGGTGGTCAGCCACCCGGGCAAGATCGCCATCCACTACTTCAAGGGCTGGTTCCTCATCGACATGGTGGCCGCCATCCCCTTCGACCTGCTCATATTCGGATCGGGGTCGGACGAAGTAAGCTGCTGTGGATGCACGTTTTTTTCTCCCTGCTCCTGAATAAAAATATCCCTTAGATCTGTTGCATGTTTATTCCTTGTATCCCCCTAACCATCTCACGTTTTCCTGCTAGATTTCCCTCTGTATGTACTCAGCCCGGACTTATAGCCCAGGGTGGCTTCGTATGGCCAAATGGAGAACCCAGAGAGGCTTACGGTATTAAATTACATGTTTTTTTTTTTTCTGAATGGTCCTCGCTTTTGAGTCCATTCTTGTGGATTAATGGCTTACCAAATAGCAATCAATGAAGCAGCTAAGGGAGGAGTGAGACGGCCTGCAGTGTGGCTTACATGTGCAGGAGACAGAAGCTCCAGCAGCCAATCAGCCGCCTCGTTTGTTTGTAAGGATATATCCCTCCAGGGGCGGGAGCTACCGAGCAAACTCACACCACACTGAGAGTGCAGAGGGAGAGCATGCAGCTTTCAGGACTAATGAGCCTTTCTTCCAGTTTCACACAGCTGAACTGCAACAACTAAGAGGGTGTTCTGTCACTGAGAGCCTTGGCAAGTCTGTCGGTTGTGTTTGAAGCCGTCACGCGCTGCAGTGACTCATGTTTACAGAAATAAATAAACAGATAAAAATAATAAGTTGCAGCTGAACGCTGATCAAAACAATTCTCAAAATAGTCCATTTTTTTGCAATAAAGATCAGCTAGGGCTATTCAATGAAATGGTGAAATGGAGAGCAGTTCTAAGTCTAAATGGATCTATTAGGAATGTCTGCAGTTTTAAGCAGTTCTTGCATCAGGAGATTATTTTATGGCTTTTTTTCTGACTCACAATGACAGATTGTGCATGCAGCATTTTAATAAATAATACTGTGCACTTCATAAACTGATAAAGCAATACTATCCGTGCATGGTCATTGTAAGGTTTACAAGACAAGCATGTCTGAGCATCTGATGAATGGATTTTATACCATCAGATTGATTTTTCCTCGTGTCAAAGGAGGAGTGCCACAAAAGTGCACTCCACTAATGCACTAATGGGTTTTTTATTTGTTTTTCTTAAGCTGCGGTTTACATATAAATAGCCTCTGTTCCACTGGTTTGAACTGAGCCTTAGAGACATTTCATCCCAGCATCCTGAGAGCTCCTTGCCTGATGGAAGCATGAACCCTCCCAGTATGAGAAATCCAGCAGTGATTGCCGTCTTTTGGAGCAGAGCTCTTCAGGGTGCTCAGCTAAACCTTTGTAGTGAAAACCACCTCCACTTTAAGATGCCTTGAGCAAACTTCTACAATGATTCAAGTGGGTCATGTGGAGATCTTAATGAGTTTCCCACCACTGCATTTAGCAGAAACGAAGACTCAGGAACTTCACTGACTGAAGCACAAAAAAAAAACTTTTAATGGCCTGTCCTTTCAGCCTAATCATTCTTAATGAGTGTCAAACCATAAGTAAAGCTATTTCCCCTATATCTCATTTACTGCAGATGGTAGGTGCTTTTTGCTTGTCGCCATTAAAGTTAATTGATGACAATTTGTATCAATGTACTTTATTGAGTAAAGGCAATGGAGGTTATTTATCAAGGCCAGCAGGTGGTAATGGATTCATATTTCTTTTTTATTATTATTTCATTTTTTGAAAATTTCCCCCTTTTTTCACTAAAATGTAGTAGTCGCCAGTTATACATTTAAGCACCAACACAACAGTAACTGCTGAAATCACCCAGGAGCACTGAGTGAGGTATATGCGATCCTGCTGTACACACGCACAACTGCCATGACAATTTTCCCACAATGTACTGGGAGGCACATCCCATCAGCAGATGGTGTCAGGGGATGTGCCTATGTGAATAACTTAGAGGTGCTCAAGGGAGTCTCAGGTGCCGACTGAAGAGTTAAGACAGGACTTAACCACCCCCGTCCCCAGTGGATCGAAGCCAGATTGTTCCACCAGTGCAGGCTCCTGCTCATTGTTGCTAAATGACACCCCTGGTTTCGAACCTGGGCCACAAGGCTCAGTCTGCACTTGAAATGAGCCCTTTTAATGCCTGTGCCACTTGATAGCTCCTGGGTTCTTATTTCTGAGCTCTGCAAGCTCAGCGGGGTTTCCAGACAACCTGAGAAGGATACTTCATAATAAAGCTAGGAGCTCAGTGTCAAAGGCCCTCACACAGCTGGGCTCAGGGACTATTCCTTTTCAGGCAGTATCAACTGACAAAAACTGCTTGGCTTCTCCTTTGGGGTGCCATAAACCATCTTATAAACAAGACAGCCGTGGACCCAACAAGCAACATGGTGGACAGCCAATCAGTAAGGATGTGCTCCTGGGGATGAAGAGTGTATAAAGTGCAGATTTCACATGTGTTGTTACTGGGACACTGCAGACAGGCACACTTTCACCTGTGATGAACTGCACAGTGCAGTTTATTAACACTGACACACCTAAACCGCACAGTGACCAACACGATACATCTCAACCGCACAGTGACCAACACTGACATATCTAAACCTCGCAGTGACCAACATGACATATCTCAACTGCACAGTGACCGACATCGACACATCTGAACCTCACAGTGACCGACATCGACACATCTGAACCTCACAGTGACCGACATCGACACATCTGAACCTCACAGTGACCAACACGATGCATCTAAACTGCACAGTGACCGACATCGACACATCTGAACCACACAGCGCGGATGCTCTCGTCAGCCCACACTGGGCTATTTATACACTCTTGCTCTGTGCAAGTTGGTGCAGTGGCACATTTCCCACAATCCCTCGGTAAGGTTTGTTTTTTTTTTGGTTTTTTTAAACTCTACTTGTAAGGCGAGATGAGATGACCACCCTGTGAGTGCACAGCCACGTGGTGTGCGTCCTGATGGTTTCACTGCACAGATGCGGACAGCAGGGTTTATTTTAATGTGAATTCGAGTAAGCTGAGGGCAGATGGTCATCTCAGGAGACATTTCAGTTCCAGGACCCCAACGATGAGGTTTAGCTGTAAAACAAATAAAAAGCAGTCTAAAACAAATAAAACATACACATTATAGGCTTATGCGGTGATCAGAATTCAGTATTAATCCAGACCAATATATACAACTTATGCCATTTCCCTCTTCTTCCCCTTGTAATTTGAAGTAATTATAGACATAAAGCAGCTGGAAAAGCAGTTATGATTCCTTGCATGATTTTGTGTATGATAGGCAGTGCATTTTTGTGCTACAGAATACCACAGCTCTTTTGAGTTTCATCCTCTATACATTTGCTAATTCTCAAACATATCTGATACACCCAGTTTGTTCAACTCTCATTCAAAATGTGTTTAACTTTTTTTACCTAATACATTCAAAAGGAGCTATTTTTACACAAAATCAACAATAAAAATATTATGGTCATAATAATAATGTCCTGTTTTATCCATTTGTACATTACTGCCAGTCACAGATTATCAACATATATAACACCACTAATAATAGGTATTGCTGCAAGAGACTTACAGGAAATGGGATAATCCCTCTCTAAGGGGTTTCTTCCAAAGCTTTGTACCACTGTTGTCCTGCACATTCCTCTATGACATGTATTCTGTGACTACTATATGAGTCACAAAGATGGCTGACAGGCAACTGAGCAACTGTATAAAAACTATACCTAAAAGGAAATGGTTTTTTGTCATGTGTCTCCAGACGACCACTCTGATTGGACTGCTGAAGACGGCCAGGCTGCTGCGATTGGTCCGCGTGGCGCGGAAGCTGGACCGATACTCGGAGTACGGCGCTGCTGTGCTGATGCTGCTCATGTGCATCTTCGCCCTCATCGCCCACTGGCTGGCCTGCATATGGTACGCCATCGGCAACGTGGAGAAGCCCTACCTGGAGCACAAGATTGGCTGGCTGGACAACCTGGGCGTGTCCATCGGGAAGAGGTACAACCACAGCGACCCGTCCTCGGGACCCTCCATCAAGGACAAGTACGTCACGGCGCTCTACTTCACCTTCAGCAGCCTGACCAGCGTCGGCTTCGGCAACGTCTCACCCAACACCAACTCCGAGAAGATCTTCTCCATCTGCGTCATGCTGATTGGCTGTGAGTCTCTTCTTCCTGCCTCTGTTGCTGCTGTTGCCAGCTGCAGCAGTGCTGACCCATACAAAAAATGAAATATATTGTAATATATTGAGAAATATTTTGTTCAGCCCAAGAATATATTTCGTTTTTTTCATTTTACTCATTTTTCATTTTTCATCAAGTCATTTTAAATATTATTTACATTTACATCATACATTTTAAATAATATTTACATTTATGTCATACATTTACGTCATACATTTTACGTCATACATTTATTATTTACATTTGCATCATACATTTTGAATGCTACATATTTAAATACCACATTTTAAAAATTATTTAAATTATACTTTCTAATTATTACATATTTACATCATACATTTTAAATGTTATACATTTTTACCGCTGGCTGAAGTTTGCTGAGAGAGCTATGGCTGTGCCTCTCTGGATGGATGGAGAGGCAGAGCTCCAGCTGTGATTTGAACCCGTGACCTCCTGGTTGCTTGTCCAGTTCTCCTAACCTCAGCTCCAACCCCTGTTCCCCCTTCGCTCTCTCTGCAGCCCTCATGTACGCCAGCATCTTCGGCAACGTGTCGGCCATCATCCAGCGGCTGTACTCCGGCACGGCCAGGTACCACCTGCAGATGTTGAGGGTGAAGGAGTTCATCCGCTTCCACCAGATCCCCAACCCCCTGCGGCAGAGGCTGGAGGAGTACTTCCAGCACGCCTGGACCTACACCAATGGCATCGACATGAACATGGTACGCACACGCCGCCTTCCCGTCGACCGCTCGAACCACAGCGAGCGCCCCGCAACCCCACACACCAACACCATCTTCCTCCTCTTCCTCATCCTCTGCAGCCACTCAGTGTTTTCGATGACCTCATCCATCCACGACCAATAGGAAAATGCCTTCATTTAGAAACTTAATACATTCATATATTGCATTATGTTCAGCTGGGAGTAACGTAACCATAAATGAGGGATGAGGCCTTTATGCTCATTAGATTAAGTGCAGTGTGTACACATATATGGATATTAAAAGCTTTGGAGGCCAGGCTTATATTTTGCTGTGGTTCTGTTTAATGTACTTATGAAACACTTGTCTCTTTCATGTTTGCTTCGTATCAAATGGAATGACATCGCCACTCCGGTAAGAGCAGGAGGTATTTCTGTGAAACAAAACTGATCACCACATTCATTAAAAAAAAAAAAAACTTTTTTTGCTTGCGAGGCTGTGTTGGTTGGCTCTCAAAACATCTCCCTTAATTGGTTACAAAATGATTTGCAGTACTGACTCATGAGCGAATGGATAAGTGCATTTGTTAATGCATAATTTTCTGGGGGGTAAATGAAACAAAGGACATAAAAGAGAATTGCATTCAATCTGAGCAGGACATTCTGCTGTCAATCCACAAACAAGGGGACCGTTCAGCACCCTCTGTGTGGCTCTTAGAACGAGCTCGTTCATTCTGGGAGAAAACTGCAAAAGCAGGAATTTGCTATAGTGTGTGTTCACGCCCTTTAGTGGCTGTGTGATCCGTTTTCTCCATGTGTCAGTGAAGGATTTCCAAACACTTGCATGCCAGCTTGTAATTAGCGGAGTGCTTTGAGCTGAAAGCCGTGTGCATATGTCACAGATTGACTTGCGTGTGGCTTAACATGGTTGCTTTTGCATGACATCTATGCATTGAGACCTGCTAGCATTATTTTATGTTACATCTGAGACGAAATTAACCGTGCTAAACTGACTGTCTCTAGCAGTGCCAAGTCTCTAAATATGTGCTGTGCTAGGCATGGATATGTGGGCTTTAGATAGATACATGCCAAATGCACTTGCCAAATGCTGTGAGACCTTTCCTTTTCGAGTCTATTTTTTTAATGAACAAACTTGTCTCCATACCACTGGAGAGAACAGTCTTCTTTTACAGATGCTTGTGCATTCTAAATCTCTGAATGCACCTATTTCAATCAATCATTGTAAAAATTACAATGCAAAATTCACTGTTTGCACACTTATAATGGCATTATGTCACATCTAGAAACACTTTGCCTAGTACATCCTAAAATAAGTGCTAGTTTATCCCAGAATTGATCCATGTAGAGGTAAGTTTATTATTATTATTATTATTGTTATTATTACTACAGTAGAAATAAGATCCATGCCATGCAGTTTAATACAGTTTAGTCTTATTAGAGCGCCTAATACAGGAAGTAATAACCATTTAAGATAAAGCCATGCACCAGTAATATGTGGCATTGAAATTTTTCCACTGTTTTGTTTCACTCACACTTCACTTTCACTCACATGCTAGTGATCGTGCCTGACTCTGACTCTGAATTAAAGTTGAATTCTGCCGATTAGTTACATTTATATTCCTTCTCAACTTGAATGAGATCATAATGCATGAATCACTGATGTGAATGTGAAGGTTTCACATTTGAGGAAGCAATGCCTTCCTTACAGCACCTCATGTTAGGGAGGGCTAAAACCTTGCCTCGAAAGCTGCAGTTGTTTGCGTGGGTTTCACTGAGCATCAGTAAGGAGAATCAAAAAAGCATTTTGTTCTGATTCTGCTTGCTTCCTTTGCAGTAGCAATTAAAATGTATTTTAATCACAGTTGTAAAATGGTATCTGACATTGTGGATAATATGCAAGTCAATTTAAATCAGAAAACCAGAAAACAGGACCACGTAAGGCAACCAAAGGGAGAAATGCACCTCTCACATGTGCAGGCTGTGTTCAATGTTCTTATAGTGTGTTCTTACAGTATTTTGTCTCATTATAAGACAGAACATGGTTTAATTTGTTTACCCAGTCTTTATTTCTACTTTTTAAAAAGTGGGACATGCTACACAATACATTAAGCTGCAGAGCTTAAGTCAGTCATCTTCTACAGCACAGTTTTTTTTTTGTAAAGGAAAACAGAACACAAATGGCAAATGTATTTCGACGTCTCT
Source organism: Megalops cyprinoides (assembly GCF_013368585.1). Lineage (NCBI taxonomy): Eukaryota > Metazoa > Chordata > Actinopteri > Elopiformes > Megalopidae > Megalops > Megalops cyprinoides. Next base: position 32,245,506 of record NC_050596.1, on the reverse strand, counting down.
GGACTGCATGAGCACATGAAAGCCTCCCACCCCTCAGTGGAAGTGCTCTGATGGTACGTGACTCTAACTTCTCCGTGTGACCTTTGACCTTGTCCCGTGTAGGTCCTTAAGGGTTTCCCAGAGTGCCTGCAGGCAGATATCTGCCTCCACCTCAACCAGAGCCTGCTGCAGCACTGCAAGGCCTTCCGAGGCGCCAGTAAGGGCTGCCTCCGCGCCCTGGCCATGCGCTTTAAGACCACCCATGCCCCTCCCGGGGACACGCTGGTCCACTGCGGGGACGTCCTCACCGCCCTCTACTTCCTGTCCCGCGGGTCCATCGAGATCCTGAAGGACGACATCGTGGTGGCCATTCTAGGTGAGCACGGGGGCCGGTTGCTCCCGGTGGTTCGGCTTCCTTTTCAGTTTTGATGGAATCGCCTCATGAGTGGTGATGTTTCGTGTCCTTTTAGGAAATCCATGCATCAAGAAAATGCCTTTTCTTCCATTTCTACAGATCTGAACTGACTTAACGCTCTTGGTCCTACCTGGACAATTTCATCTTTATGCTTCTTGAATTGAAATTGAAAAACCTGCCAGTCAGCGCTATGTTATATAAACACCCTATATAAGCGCATATGGAAAGTTACTGCCTGAAAGTAATTTATACTAATATTGTGTAAATACTGTACTTTTTATGACCCTGCTTTCACGAGCACATTCTGCATCATGAATATTTCAGTCTACTCCCTCTTTGATTATACATTCCTAATTTGATCTGTCGCCAAAGCCAGGAATGTCAGGAATTATAAAGCTGCGCATTTTATATGCATTATTATTAGCTGGGAGTAAGTGAGCGTATTCCACCGGGGCCTGTGGAGTGTCGTCTGTAAAAAGGCAGCGTTTCCTGGCGTGCCGAGGCGGACGTTCACCGCTCAGAGGGTGTGAAGTGCACACTCCCACACCGCTGCCCCGCGCTGGGGCTGCACAGGAGAAGCACTCAGTTTCCTGGGGGAGGGGGCTTTTACTCATGTGCCACAAGCAAATGGTTTCATTCAAGGAAAGAAAAAACAGCATCACTGGAGTAGCAACCTGCTGTTTTTGTAGCTAAACATGCATAATTATATCATATGTAATTATATGCGGCGCGATGTGCGCACTCTGAGTGTACCCACAGCAGTCTGTGCCTCGGTTCACATGCTGTTTCTTCAGCAGTGACTGGTGAGGCACACTTTGGAATGGAAAGCACAGCGGCAGCTTTACCAAAGGGGAAAAAAAACAGGCCTCCTGTCACGTCACCCATTGAGAGGCTCACACGTCTACCAGGAGGACCTGGCCACGCCCATTTAAGCGGCTGATGGGCGGGGTTACAGATCCTCAGGTGCTGCTCTTTAACGCAGTGTCACCTGAGGAGAAGGGGGGGGGGGGTGTCTCAGTCAGGCAGCTCCTGACGGAGAAATCTGGCACCCTCCAAGAACACTGCGTAATAGCAGCCACTGGTACTGCAGCAGGGCTTTTTATAGCAAAGGCAAGAGGGGAGAGGAGGCAGAGAACGAGGAGGAGGTGGAGGAGGAGGAGGAAGAGGAGGTGGAGGAGGGCGGGAGCGGCGCGTTATTACATCATTTATTATTTTTGCCTAATTGTCAGCTCATGAGGAGCCGGCAGTCGCCGTTCTGCTGTGTTATTGACAGCGGCTGGGTGTGCCTGGAGCAGCGGCCAGGTGTGGGAATAACGCAGCCCGCGCCGCGCAGGTGTAGCAGGATAAGCCTTATTTAAACGGCCCATTTTTCACAGGATGGATGGCCCTCCGCGAGGCCGCCGACGTAATGGGGTCAGGGCGCGAGGAGCGAATTGCACAGCATCACGCCGTGACGTAAAGGAAATTACTCTGCAGAGGGGAGCGGACAGGACTGCTGACTGCATTTGTAAATGTGGGCGCAATTTGTTAAAAAAAAGAAATTCAAACTTTTTAAGAACAAGCACACAAAGGAAAACTGCTGTTGTGCTGACTCCAGGTGTACTGCGCACACATGTAATAGCGATGTTTCTCCTGTATGTGAATGCATGCTTTGAATCTGCACCGATGGCATTTCGGAAATCCAGAAATAGGCCACAAAAAGGGATGAGTCCAAAGCCAGCACAGCGTGGTTCCACAGCTTTTCAGTGTATGCAGTTTTTTTATGGTCTATGTCATGTACATAAGGCAGGACTGTATCCCTGGGCTTGCACCCCCTGTACAGTTGTCATACTGACCTGAGGTCAGTGCGGTCAGCCTCACGCCGTGCCCTGCCGTGTGGTGCAATGCGAGGTGTGAGGGTCACCTGGGGCTCTGTGATCAGCACATATAGGTCACCCCCGAGCTCAACCTTTTGCACCGTATTTAAATGAAAATGCCAAGCGGGGCTTGACATTTACACAGGCCTGGCACCAGTGGGGAGTCTCCTTTAGAGGCTGAAGATGCCCTTTAGACTATAGGCCTAACACTCTATAGGAAGGAGCCCTCACATAGGCCATGGGTTCTCTGCAATGATGTTCTGGCAGCTAAGCTTATTTCATTCTCATGTGAACTTATTATATCACAATGGAGCATATCTACCTTGGTGCAAGTCCTTCTGTTTCAATAACAGCCCAGGGACTGGAGGTCCAGGACAGTCTTAGTAATACATACAAAAAGAACCACACCAGGCCTGGTAATCTACACAAAGACAGACCCACATCAGAGCTGGTAATGTTCACAGAGAGAAAACCACACCAGGCCTGATCATCATCACAGAGGGGGAATAATCAGAGCGGAGAATGCTCACAGAGAGAGAACCGCACCAGGGTTAATAATGCTCACAGAGAAAACCCTGCAGAAGCTGGTAACACTCACAGAGGGACCCACATGAGGGGTAATAACTCACAGAAAGAACCACACCAGTGCTGTCATCCTCAAAAAAAGAATATGGCCAGTTTTCACAAGATCTGCAGACCAAATCAGATCAGCTATAAAAAACTCCACTGCAAAACTCAGACCTGAACTGCGCTCTCTCTCCCAGGGAAGAACGACATCTTCGGAGAGATGATCCACCTCTACGCCAAGCCGGGAAAGTCCAACGCAGACGTCAGAGCCCTGAGCTACTGCGACCTGCACACCATCCAGAGGGAGGACATCCTGGAGGTGCTGGACATGTACCCCGAGTTTTCCGACCACTTCCTCACCAACCTGGAGCTCACGTTCAACCTCAGAGACGAGAACGCCAAGGTACCCGCCCGCTGGGGTCGGAGATGGATGACACAGTCCTCCGCTGTTCCCAGCGGTCCCAGTGGTACACTGTCAGCCCACAGCAAAACCATTTGTCTCTTAAAATAACAACCAGCTCAGCAAATGCTAACGCTGCAAACAGTGGCGGAGCGAGAGAGAGAGAGACATGCACAGCGAACGCTCGGTCTTTCAGCGGAGTGTGACCTAATCTGAACATTAGCAATTAAATGCCTCTCAGCGATGCCGTTGCTGTGTTTTCTGTGTGAGCTTTTCACCATCTGTTAGTTTGACGGAATGCAGTGGATGGTGTAAAGGGGTAAAAACCGCAGCCTGTTTACCGGTGCATGACCTTCAAGGCCTATTCCAGACAGGAGACCGGGCCATAATCCTGACTGACCCAAAAAATGAAATATTGGCGATATTGTCAGATATTAACCAAAAGGGCACCGACCTGAACCACTATGGACACTCGGCTGATTCAGTTATGCCATTATGTGGATAAAACAAAAGTCGTAATTTGGAAGCCCATGGTTCTTATATAAGGATGAAGTTCTAGGTTTGTGTTGTAGACTAATGTTAACATGTCCTCCACCAGCCTGCTCTCACATCCCAAACATCACCATGTTACGGCCAGGGTGGAAGAGATGTTCCAAAAACAAAACATGTTCAAGTGAGAGCTGATGCGTGATATTCAAAGACACAATGCACTATTTCACTGTAGCACCAGTAAGGTGATCAAAAAAGGAATAGTTTGTTTCATAATAGGGTGGAATTTGACAATATGGCATTACTACATAATGTTATGTAATTGTATAACTATATATAATCTGTATGTAATTGTATAACTATATCTACCTTGATGAGTAAATATTACATTGCAGCTACCTTGCATATGAAATGCAACGTGTGCATCGTAGTGTGGATTTGTTTTTTCTTTTTTTATCAGAACACAGAACTAATATCGACACTTGGGTCCCCCTGGTGTGAAGCCCGGGCGACTCACAGTGACATGTGACACTGTTGCTGTGTGTTACAGCGCTGAGTGTTTGTGCTCCTGCAGGCCAGCTACGCCCAAGCCAGCGATTCGGATGGGGACGACACGAAGTACAGGAGGAGGTCTTCCCTCAGACGAAAATCCTCCGCAGGTTAGTCTCCCTCTTTTATGTTTTTTTTCCTGTGAACTCATTGGTTAATAAATGTTTGTAATGCCGTTGTCTCCCTCTCTAATAAACACTAGTCATGCAGGCATCACGCTGGATGAGGGCCTCTGAGGAACTCAACAGTGTCTTGTCAGATCTTA